>NC_134483.1:198669632-198817132 GCF_040206685.1 Ascaphus truei | reverse complement strand
TTGAGCATTTCGCAGTGATGTGTGTTGTACAGATGCAGCCACCAGTATTGGAACTCTTGCCTGGGAAATTCTAGGGCAGTCACACAGTAAATGCGGCAGTGTTGCCACAACATTGCCGCAACATTTCTGTGAGATTATTAATGGCCCATCGGATTCACACAGCAGGGGTTCCTGCAGTCCCATTCAGCAATGTTGCAGCAATGTTGCGGCATTTACTGTGAGACTGCCCTAGAATCTCACAGAATTTCAAAGGTATGTGTTCTAATATTGGTGGCTGCATCTGTAGTTGCATTGGAAAACAAAATGGCATATTGAATTGTAGAGTGTGTCAAGTTTTCTAAGGTGGGTTTGGGGTGCTGAGCCGTATACTACCATATTTCCTCGATTGTAAGACGCCTTCGATTGTAAGACGCACCATCGATTTGGCCCTTACAATCGAGGAAAATTACTTTTTAACTTACCATGTTTCAGGAGAGTCCCATGTCAGCAGAGGAAGAAGCGGGCAGATGGTTGAAGATGGACAGCGGGTGGGTGTGCGGCAGCAAGACAGATCCAAAGTCTGCAGGTGAATGAAGATAAGAAGACAGCGGGCGTGAGGCGGCAGGAGATCATAATAGCAGGAGAGCTGAGCAGGAACAGAGCGGCATAGGGGGAATGGCTAGGGAGCTGCACACTGTAACCGGAAGTCAGACACCGGTCAACTTCCAGTGTACAGTGTGCACCTCCCAAGCCGTTCCCCTACGCCGCTCTGCACCTGCTATTATGATCTATTAGCCACCTCCACCACCACACGCCCGCTGTCTTCTTATCTTCATTCACCTGCAGACTTGGGACCTGTCCTGCCGCCGCCACCGCACTCCCACCCGCTGTTCATCTTCAACCATCTGCAGACGTGGGACCTCTCCTGCCGCCGCCGGCCGCTTCATCCTCCGCTGACTTGGGACCTCTCCTGAAACATGTTAGGTGAAAAGAGTGGGTTATTTACTGTAGACACTTTTTTTAATACATCGATTCTAAGACGCACCCTGATTTCAGACGTGAAAATTGAAAAAAAGGTGTGTCTTAGAATTGAGGAAATAGGGTATGTCCCCCATAGTCGATAATTGGCATTAGCATCTGCTGTGCGATACGATTTCTGACAATCAGACTTAGGGAGGATTTGTTCCTGTAAAGTACACCTAGTTTGGCATAGGTTTTGGATGTCAGGGTATCAATGTGCATCCAAAATGTAAAATGGGAGTCAAACCATAAGCCCAAGTATTTAAAACTATTACGGTGGTGTTGGCATTGGTTCTGATGTGGAGCTCAGTCATTGGAAGCTTTAAAAATGTAGCCTTAGTCCCAAATACCATTGTTACAGTCTTGTCAGTGTTTAAAAATAGTTTGTTTTGGGAAATCCAATTTTCAAGTCTCAAAAGTCAGACTGAAGTATGTGTTGAAAATCGGAGAGGCTATGCCTGTGTGCATATAGGATTGTGTCATCTGCATACGTGTGTATTAATGCTCCCTTACAAGCTGTAGGAACATCATTAATGAACACTGAGAAGAGTAGGGCCCCCAGAACAGAGCCTTGCAGAACACCACAGGTGATATCCAAGGGGTTGAAGTTAGAGCCTGAGATGGATACATGTTGGGATCTACCTGATAGGTAGGAATGAAACCAATTTAAAGCATGCTTCCCTATTCCAGAGCACTGGAGTTTGTTAAGCAAGATAACATGATCAACACTATCAAAAGCCTTTGCAAAATCTAGAAATTTTGCTCCAGTGAGTTGTCCCTGTTCCATTCCACACTAGATTTCATTGCAAACATTTAGCAGGGTAGTTACGGTGGAGTGATTGGGCCGAAAGCCAGATTGGAATTGGCTAGTGAAATTTGTCTTGGTATAGTAATCGCTTAATTGGGAGTGAACACATTTTCCATGCCTTTGGATAGTATTGGAGAAGAGAGATTGGCCTATAGTTTGAGATAGTTTGTGCCCACTTTTGAAGATTGAGACAACTCTGGCAGTTTTCCAGGTCTTAGGGATATGGCCTGCAGCCAGAATAGAGTTCATTATGGAAGCAATTGGTTTGGCAATGGCTGAGGGACCAAGTCTTAGGAACTTAGATTGCAGTAAATCAAGTCCACATTGGCTGCTTAGTTTTAATTTAAGGAGTGCTTGTGTAATCTTCTATTTGGATACTGGGACAAATTGAAAATTGTGGGCAGTGTTGGGAGAGAGTGGGGCTATAAGGGTACTCACAGAATGAGATTCATGTTTGTGGTTTGGGTTGTATTTCGCTAATAAGTTAGTAGCACACCTCACAAAGTAATCATTGAATGCATTTGCAATGTCAGTGGGGTTTGTCAAAGTAATATCCTCCTTAGTGATATTACTTGGTTGTTGATGGTTAGAAGGCTGGAATATATTGTTGATAACCTTCCAGAAGTTAGTTGGGTTTGATGTATTCTGGAGAAGATTGTCAGAGTAATATTGTGCTTTTGCATGTCTTGATTGCCTTGTGCACATGTTCCACAGGCATCTGTAGTGTTTGAGATTCTTGGTATTGCCAGTTACTTTGTAGCTTTTCCACAAGGCGTCCCTGAATTGGTAGAGTGCTATAAGGTCCGTTGTAAACCATGGTAGGTGGGCTCCCGTACTCTTATTCTGCGCAGTGGAGTATTGGTATCACAGAGTTTTTAGAACTCAGATTGGAAATAGTCATGCGCAGAATCAGGGTTGGGAATTTAGTCAATTCTGTATTGTATTGTATGTCTATTTATATAGCACCATTAATGTACATAGTGCTACAGAGTAGTAATACACATGACAATTACACAAATAACAAATAATATAAATAACGTGTCATTGAAATAAGTGCTTCAGACATAAACGTAACATTTAGGAAGAGGAGTCCCTGCTCCGAGAAGCATACAATATAATTGGTATGTAGGAAGAACGTACAGAGACAGTAGGAGGGCATATTGGTAAGTGCTTCTGCAGGGGGCCAAGCTTTATGTAACACGTGTCTAGTAGTATATACAGTGCTACTCGTATGCTTCTTTAAGCAAGTGTCTTAAAGTTGGTCTTAAATGTGGATAGAGAGGGTGCTAGTCAGGTATTGAGGGGAAGGGCATTCCAGAGGTGTGGGGCAGTCAGCGAGAGGTTTAATGCGGGAGAGGGCTTTAGATACAAAGGGGGTAGAGAGAAGACATCCTTGAGCAGAATGCAAGAGTCGGGATGGTGCATAGCGAGAAATTAGGACTGAGATGTAAGGAGGAGCAGAAGAGTGCAACGCTTTAAAAAGGAGGAGGAGAATTGAGAGTGAGATGCGGGATTTGATAGGAAGCCCGGAGAATGATTTCAGCAGGGGAGACGCTGAGACAGATATAGGAAAAAGTAGAGTGATTCTGGAAGCAGTGTTTAGGATAGATTGTAGGGGAGACAGGTGAGAGGCAGGAAGGCCAGACAGTAGGAGGTTACAGTAATCGAGACGGGAGATAATGAGGGCATGAGTCAGAGTTTTAGCAGTCGAGCAACAGAGGAAAGGGCATATCTTTGTAATATTGCGGAGGAAAAGCGACAGGTTTTAGAGACGTTTTGAATGTGAGAGGAGAATGTGAGAGAGGAGTCGAGTGTGACCCCCAGGCGGCGTGCTTAGGCTATTGGGTGAATGATGGTACTTCCAACAGTAATGTGGAAGGAGGCAGTAAGGCCAGGTTTGGGAGGAAGTATGTGGAGCTCTGTTTTTGCCATGTTAAGTTAAAGTCGGCAGAGGGCTATCCAGGATGATATCACAGAGAGACATTCAGAAACTTTGGCTGTACAGCAGGTGTAAGGTCAGGGGTTGAAAAGTAAATTTGTGTGTCGTCAGAATAGAGGTGATATTTAAACCCAAGGGATGTTATTAGGTCACCTAGAGAAAGTGTGTACAGAGAAAAGAGAAGAGGTCTCTGTATCAAGGGCAGTTGGTAAGGTCAACCAGAGACTGTTGTGCGTTAAAGTTTCTAAATTTTCTAGTGAGTAGAACTTTAGGGCTTGATTGGGGTGGTTTATTTTCCTTACACAGTACACTATTGCATAGGGTCGAGCAAATTTAAGCTGAAATCCCCAAGAACTAGTAGCTCACTCTTCTCATTATGAGAGGAAATGGAGTCTAGAAACTCGGTGATTTCAGTCAGAGATTGTAGAGAGATGTGAGTTGTGACCCAATTGGTTCGTAATCTGTCAATTTCAGGCTTCAGGACCATATTGAAGTCTCCCCCTATGAACAAGATGCCTCTTCCTCATCCTGAAGAAGGGCAAAGGAGGCCTAAAAAATAGGATCCCTTGATTGTTCTGGAGCATATACATTTTCTAGCATGATCTGTGTCACAGAGACAGGCAAGGCAAGGCAAAACAGCAGGAACAGGGATGTGGGAAAAGCACAGCTACAATGAACTATGCTCAGCAAAGGAAGGAGTGAGAGAGCTGAGCATATATGAGAATAGGCAGCCAATGAGACAGGGGGGTGGAGCTGAAGAGCGGCTACTGCGGAGACAGGGATAGGCTGCGAGGTGCAGGAGACAGATGAGAGGGATCAGGAGTGTTGACATGCAGCTGGGGAGCGGTGCACGCGCGTCACGTGTGTGTGCGTGCGGGGTGGCCGTGCGTTGCAAGCGGGGGGCGGAGCCAATCTCCGTGTAAGCATTTAAAACTCTCCGTGGGCGCGCGCTCTGTAAGCTGCGCTGGAGTACGCAAATCATCAAGTAAGGAGGAAGCACGCCGAGGTGGACGTGCTCCCCGATTCCTTACAGCCAACCAGAACAATGTATCCCCTGTCATTGTCTCGTTTGCTTAGACCAGATTTGAAATAAACTCTGTTATTCATGAAAATAGCTACCCCCCTCCTCTTTACCTGATGCCTGAAACACCTGTGAGAACTGCTTGTGAAAGAATGTAGGGATTGCTTAGTGAAATATGTCTCTTGTAAGAAAAAAAAACACATTTGTGGGGGCTGTTAAACCACTTCACATTATGTGAGATTAACTTTAGCTAAGACATTACGAGAGTGTGTGATGGAAGTACTTACACGGCTTGCAGGACTTGTGTGCAGAAGGGTAGACCTCAACAGAAATAGGGCTGTGAGAGGACAGGCAGGCACGGCAGGAGATGAGGGAGGGAAGATACACCCTATTGTATGGGAGGGGGAGGAAAGAAGTGGGAGAAGAGAGGGCACAATTCGAGCATACATAAAAAATCCTAAAAGAAATTGAGTGGAGTAAGTACTGACTTCAGGTGTAGAAATGCCTAGAACATAGGGAATGGATTACCAATGCTCAACCTTAATATTCAATAGTTCGAAAACATATATAGTGGTGCATGGGGAATAAGGAACATATATATAACAAATGATCAAGAATGATCACAAAAGAATCCCTCTGATTTGCACACAGCTCAACACTTCATAATAGTATCAAAGGAATATTTCCAAAATTCCATATAAGAAAACAGTTGGTTTAAAAACAAAAACAAAAAATTGTTTAATTAGTAATGTTAACTCTTCTAGGCAAAAAAATCTTTATATAATTTTCTTTGTTTTATAAATAAAATCACTTAAAACATGAAGCTTTGGAGTATGCCTTATACTATACTCATCTATATTCTGAGTAGTATATTCCAATTATGTGGCTCAGACAAATTCATTCATGCCACATCTTTTTAAGCTTGAAATATGGCCATCTTAAGGCAGACGGATACAAGTGTAGTTATGTCTTCCCCAAACATGTATATATAATTAATTAATGCCGTCAGTTGTACCTGTATGTGATATATACGGTATAACCTGCTCTTATTGTGAGACGGTATCCCTATAGTTGTCTTAGTATATCAGACACATATACATTACTGGGGTTTAGTGTGTAGTTCATACAACCGTTTGTCCACTTGTAAATCAGTCCTGCCCGGCATACTCTCTCTCTACTCCGAAACCGAAAGTGGCTGACGTCATCAGTATGCGCGTCGCCTAAGCCCGACGATCGTTTCGCGCCGTTCCTCGGCGCTTCTTCAAGGGGAACTTTCTTCGAGGAACGGCACGAAACGATCGTCGGGCTTACGCGACGTGCATACTGATGACGTCAGCCACTTTCGGTTTCGGAGTACAATGCACAGAGGAAGGAGTTCTGCCTAGCCTGGGGTATGCCATACATCATATCAGTGGGCAACAATCAGAATAGCATCAGAAAGCATGCAGAGAGTGTTCAGTGAGCAAGTGGAGGTCAGTCAGTGTCTAGGAAAGAGTTTTGCACTAGACACTGAGAATAGTGCACAAATACAATTGGTGGGCTCATCAAAGATGGCAGCCATCACTACATGTGCTCCGCGGAGCAAGAAAGAATCCAAAATGGCGACAAACGTGCCATCCACTGCCCAGCAGTTAACAGCCGAACTAAAATGGCGATTCCCGCCAATCCTGGAGCGCGCACGTGAATTGTGCAAAGAGACTGTGCGAGAAATGTGGCGGGAGATGTGCAGGGGTTTGGCGCCAAACCCAGATCCCCTGCAAGAGGAGCAGAGCGGCGCGAAAGCCGAAAGCCCACCCACCTGTGCTGTGACTGGCCAACAAACCAGGCCACGTCACACTGAAAGAAGGAGTGCCCGCCTCTTGTTTCCACCAGAGGGAGGGGGCACAAGGAGAGCCAATCAGGAGAGCCTTCCCCAGTGAAGGGAGGGACAGGAAGTGAGAGCGAGGAGCTTCATTTCTGTCTGACATTCACAGAGAGCGGAGCTGAGCAATTGAACTGTTCAACCCCTGACCGAAATATGGCCGAACTGAGCACCACGATTTACCAGCTACCAGGAGGCTTACTGGTAGTGGAGGTTGAGGGCCACGAATACCTCCAGTGCCTGTGCGTCCACTGCGGGATACCCGGAGCGGCCCCCAGCACTAGGGCACGATGCCCTCAATGCGGCACGTACTACCTGTGGCCTAACGAGCCATGGCCACTGATTGAGACCCCGCGGGGTGCCTCTCCGGGAACACTAATGGAGGTGGCGGAGACGAAAGACAAGGCTGCCCTAGTTCCCCGCTTCACCCATGCGGTAAGAACCAAGGCCCAGCCAGCTACAGAGCCGAGAGAACCAGCGGCGGAGGAGAGCGTGACAGCTGTGGAGGTACCGGAACGAGCCCGTGCCACTACCCACTGGCGGTATCGCATAAGAACCCGGTGACTCCCTTGCGGAGGATCCGATCGTAATATCATCGGAGGAAGAAGTTGGCGTCCCATCGGTGGCGATGCGCCTACCGGCGAACCACCCCAGCTGTAACAAAGATGGCAGTCCACTTACCGGAGAGGAGCAGACAAGTCCGGACACCTTCCGACGGTGAGCGCTGGTGCGGCCTGAGGCCCGTAGCAGTCCCACGGCCGTGGTGACTCCAAGTGCGGCGGAGATGGCGTCCGGGACGACTCCGGAGGACCCCGAGTACATCAGCCTGCAGCGGAGCAGTAAGGAGACTCCACCACCCCCTTACTCCCACCAGGCAAAGACGGCACCTGCAGAGGACGAGAAGGAGAGGCTTGCGGCCTACTTACCCGTCCGCGGACCGGATGATCCACCACCGCCCCTTCCGGTCTTCGACGCACTTCCGGTGCGTGACCACGGAGCGGATGGAGATTCCGCGGGCACCGGCGATGACATCACTTTCGGGTCCGACTGGAAAAGAGGCCCGGGAGCGCTGTTCTCCCCACGGAGAGCAGCCATGACAGCTGCAATGGCCACACTTAAAAGCCAAGGCCCATCCAGAGGAGCACGAAGCACGTCGGAGAGAGCAACCAAGGAAGCGCCCACGGGTCGCGGTATTACCCGCTTGCTGGACACTGACTTGAACATTGCCCCAGCCCCAACTCCTAGCTCCATCGCCCCGGTCACTGCCCCTGCCCCGTCATGAGTGTTGTCACCGGGACCTAGCGGGGATAAATTGAGCAAGTACCCCAAATATTCCAGAGATTTGCGGGACTGGGAATTGAGCGATGAGGGGTCTGATGGGGAAATACCATATGCTACTGTAATACGTGTGCCTAACCCTGTGCCTTTTTCTCCTGCAGCTAGAGGGAGGGCCCGAGGGTCCCACACTACAGCAGAGGCTGGGCCTGTGAGTGAAGTGGTTCACAAGATGAACCCTATGGTGTACATCAACGCCAAAGGGAGGAGAGATTGCTCGCGCTCTACAGAGGCAGGGACGTCTGGTGTCTCATCCAAAGCAGAGTCCGAGATAGAGACCACTAGCCCCTTATCAGAGTACGAGCACCGTGACAAGTGGTGGGCCCCCTTATTTACTGGGTACCATGCAGGTATGGACCGCACCAGGTTCTTACTCATCCGTAACAACATAGTTGATTATTGGTGGGCGGAAGGTGCCTATACTCCCCAGGAGGTGGCGGACGAAGTAGAACATAGGTACCGGGAGATAGAGCAGAAGATCATTTTGCCCAAGGGCCCCAGTATTTTGTATGATGATATTGCCCCTGCAGAGCCAGAGCTCTGGGTACTGCCAAGCAGGGCGGGTCACCATAAACTCATGAAGTTGAGCAGAGCAGATAGAGCCATAGTGGCTAGGTAGAGGCAGTCCCATGGGTAAGAATACCCTTATGTGCCTGAACCCATAATGAGAGAGATTGAGGAGAACAGGGATAGTTGGCTCAGAGAAGCCGTGCAAGAGTAGCTAAGGACCAAGTTTGGTAAGGCAGGGTACCACAATCAAGATAGGATCAGTGAGTTGGTCCGGATCTGGAGTATAGGATGGTGCATATACATGCATAGTGTGATCTATCGGCCAGAGTCTGGGTCGGTACAGTCGTTTTACGTGATCATAACTCACCATAATGGAAGAAAGGTACGGAAGCCTGACCCAAAGCATTATTATTGAGGTTCTCCCCGTTGGGAGTAACTGTGTTCATATGCTCCCTCACATGGTAAAATGTTTATGCCTGCCAAATGCCATGGTTTTGTGTTTGTGTTCCCAGGTTTGTCTACGCAAGATGGTTCTGCTAAAAGTAAGTCCAAGTGGGGACCATTGGATTCCACCAGAGGGAGAGTGTAGCCCCCTGTAAACAGAACGGGCTACTTATCCTTCTACTACTGGAGTAAGCCCTGGTAAGGGCAGGCGCCAGTAGTAACCATGGGTTTTTCCCCCTCACCAAGCCCCGCCTCTGTGGTGGAGGCAGGCCCCTGAGCTCTGTGCAGGCTGTACTCATAGGGGGCGGGGCTGAGTCTATTTAGTGGGCTGTCCTGTGTGTGTGTGAAGTCAGTTCGGGATGGAGTTGAGTCTTGTCTGTCAGGCCTGTGAGGGTTTGGAGTCTCTGGAGAGCAGTGTGTCTGCTGAACCAGAGAAAGGAGAGATGACCCTGTGACAGCTGCGCGGGTAACTGGTTAGTCTGGGTGCATCAGATGGGAGCTGAGGAGAGTGTGTGGTCTGAAGTGTTGTAGGACCGAGAGGAGATAAGGACAGACCTATATAGAGGTGGACCAATGCCCTCACCCTGCTCAGGGGGTGAGGGGAAGGAGATCTAGCCTCATCCACAGGGCCTACCCTGGTGGAGGTGGAGGCAGGGGTATTGAGACCATCCTGTCTGGAGACATTACTGGAGGGAAGGAGAGGAGGAATACCAATACATTTGAAAGCCTGCTGCACAGGTCTTGTTGCTGTATCTGAACTGCGGCTACTGTGTGCTGCTGCTGTGATAAGAGACAATAAAGAGACATTGCGGTTTTACATCAGACTGTGTGTGTGTCCTGGAGCATTCACCCTGGGACCAGGGTTATTTCTCTATAAGGGTCTTACCCCACATTCTGGGAAGTTATAGAGGGTGGAGGCGCTGCACCGTTGCTAAGGAGAAGATGGAGGCATATACCCCAGAAGCCTGGTCCTGTGTCCCCGACATCACCGCGGGAGACTCAGGCCCTCCTGTTACCGGCAGGTATGCACCACCAACATACATGTAGCCAGCCCTCACTACACCCTAGATATGGCATCTGTGTCTGGGGGGGAGGGGGACATGGGTTACATAATATATATTTTTATGTTTAGGTTACTTAACTTCAGTCCTTGGCAGCTGGATCACTATATTGATTAACAGCAATATTCCACTTAATCATTAATTCTTCTAAGAGTTGTTTTAAATATTCACATGCATTGGGTGATTTAAAAATTGGAAATGTTAGCACTGATTTTTCATTTTTTTGTCTTATATTATTACATTTATAGCAATAATATCTTAATCTGCCAAGAAGGCAATATTACATTGCTGGATGAGCAACACACGACCAGGACTGTATGGCAAGGGAAAATTAACGTTAATTTTCAAGATTGGTTGGATAGAAAGGGTGAAAAATAGAGACAGACAATCAGCTCAGTTTTGTAATTCATGGATCTATGTTTATTAATACATTGCCAGAGGATACAAACATCTCATAATCAATAGGTTTAAATACACAGATTGGTTTTCAACCAGACTTCTGAGAGGCAAAAATACTGTTCAAATTCAAAGCAGGGCAGTGTTGGAAAATACAGTTAGTTAACCATTGGGTTGATTGTTATCTGAGTTACTTCATTCTGTACAATGTTGTCTGGGGAACAAGATTCTAATTGGATACTGTTAATTAATAAAATTATTTATATAGAACAACATAAAAAATAATGTTACTTAGAATGTGTAACAACTGACATGCATGTTATGTAATGTTGATTACCTCTCATTAAAAATAATTATTCAAAAAAACACAATATTGTTGTTTGTGTTGTAACTTGTAGTGTGAATGATAATGACAGGTCACAATATAGGCTGACTGATTGGGCCGTATTGTATAAATATTCTATAGATTTATACATTTTAATTACATTTCTGTTATCAATGGGTTTCCATGCAGTAGCGCTGGTAGGGTCATTAAGTCAAGGGATAATTATACTGACTGACTTTAAGTGTGAAGATTAGTATCTGCTAGGTATAGGCCTCTTTGTGCAAGCCAAGGAGTGTAGCAGGGACAAGGCCCAGATTTTCTCACCCAACCCTTTAGGTTAGGAGTCCCTTATGTCTAAGAATAGCCACTGTATAATAGGTCTGATGCAATGTGTAGGCTGCATCTTACAATAGCCCCTTTACTATCCCTCAAGGTGTGTAAGGGCACTAGAACACAGTACTCTCATCATCCCTTGTTACAGTGCTTTTGAGGCAACCAGCATAATCCTGAGGATTGCAAATGGATTCTGTTAAATTAGCATACATTTATATACTCATATTTGCTAAAGTTTGTAAAAAAATTAACAATATTTTTATGCGTAAATGGCAGAATATACATGGCTAGAAGACATTTGCAAAACTTTCACGAATATGACATTCTTGGAAAAATCATGAATAGTTTGCATACCATACTTTAAAGCATTTGCATGTCTTTACGCACAATTACAGCAGCTTTATTGGTGAATTAAAATTTTACTGGCCTTTTTTCCATGACTTTATGAACACCACAATTTAGCCAATTTCACATATCTTTATGGATCACAATGAGAGGGTTTGCATAGTCACCCTAGAGAAAGCTGGACTAAAGCTGGAAGTGATCTGCAGGGCCGCCAACAGGGGGGGGGACAAAGGGTACTGGTGTCCTGGGCCCCGTGGGTCAGGGGGGCTCGGCCGGCCAGGCTCCCTGCGTGGCCGGGCGCCAGTTAATTAAATAAAAAAAATAATGGCGACGATTCCCCGCGGTCCCGGCACACATGTGCAGGGCAAGCAGGGCCCGCTCCTCCCCTCTGCCCCCGCTCCCAAAGTGGGATGGAGGGGGAAGTACCAGCTCCTCTTCGGCCCTCTCCCCCCCCTGCTCCCAATGTTGGACGGAGGGGGAAGTACCAGCTCCTCCTGCGGCCTGCTTCCCACCGAGCGCACCTCCCATGCCCCCCCCCCCCAAGCCCACCTCCCGCGCCTCCTCCCCCAAGCCCACATCCCGTCACGGCAGCTGCCGCGGGGGATATCGGGGGCAGGAGAGGGAAGCATCCGGCGGCAAGCTGCACCCACCCGGTCAAGGTAAGTCACCCCACCCAGTCACTGTCACCCACTGTCACTGTCACCCACTGTCACTGTCACCCACCCAGTCACTGACTGTCACCCACTCCGTCACTGACTGTCACCCACCAAGTCACTGTCACCCACCTAGTCACGTTCACCCAGTCACTGTTCCCACTGTCACTGTCACCAACCCAGTCACTGTCACCCAGTCACTGTCTCCCACCCAGTCACTGTCTCTCACCCAGTCACTGTCACCAAGTCACCCAGTCACTGTCTCCCACCCATCCAGTCACTGTCATTCACCCACCCAGTCACTGTCATTCACCCACCCACCCACTGTCATTCACCCACCCACTGTTATGCACCCACCCAGTCACGGTCTCCCACCCACCCAGTCACTGTCACCCAGTCACCCAGTCACTGTCTCCCACCCACCCAGTCACTGTCTCCCACCCACCCACTGTTATTCGCCCACCCACCCACATTCAAAATTCACTCACCCACCGTCATTCACCCACCCACTTACTTTCATTCAACTGTCATTCACCACCCACCCACTGTCATTCACCCATCCACCCACTGTCATTCACCCACCCACTGTCATTCCACAACCCACTGTCATTCCCCCACCCACCCACTGTCATTCACCCAAACCTACCACCCACCTACCATCATTCAGCCACCCATCCACCCACCAACTGTCATTCACCCACTCACCCACTGCCATTCGCCCACCCACCCACTGTCATTCCCCCACCACCCACCCACTGTCATTCACCCACTCAACCACCCACCCACCCTCATTCACCCACCCATCCACCCACCCACCGTCATTGCCCCACCCGCCCACTGTCACTCACCCACCCACTGTCATTCACCCTCCCACCCACTGTCATTCACCCTCCCACCCACTGTCATTTACCCACCCATCCACCCACCCACTGTCATTCACCCACCCACCCACTGCCATTTGCCCACCCACCCACTGTCATTCCCCCACCACCCACCCACTGTCATTCACCCACCCAACCCACCACCAACTCTCCCACCCACCCTCATTCACCCACCCATCCACCCACCCAATGTCATTGCCCCACCCACCCACTGTCACTCACCCACCCACCCACTATCATTCACCCACCTACCCACTGTCATTCACCAACCCACCCACTGTCATTCACCCACCATCATTCACCCATCCATCCACCCATCCAAACCCACTGTCATTCCCCCACCCACCCACTGTCATCCACCCACCCACCCAGCCAACACACCAAGCCAACCTCCCACGCATCCACCCTTCCACCCACCATCATTCACCCACCCAAACCGTCATTGCCCCACCCATCATTCACCCACCCTCTGTCATTCACCCACCCACCCACTGTCATTCACCCACCCAACCACCCACCCTCATTCACCCACCCACCATCATTCACCCACCCACCCACCCACTGTCATTCAACTGTCATTCACCCACCCACTGTCATTCACCCATCGACCCACCCACTGTCATTCAACCGGCATTCACCCACCCACTGTCATTCACCCACCCACTGTCATTCTACTGTCATTCACCCACCCAGTCACTGTCATTCACCCACCCACTCACCCAGGCAGGCAATCACATGTCTTTTGTTGAAAATATAAAAATAACAGGTTGCATTGTAATGTTTTTTTCTGTATCATAATAAGAAAACAGTTAAGTAACAGTTACGCGCTAAAAGATATTTTTTTGTGGTAGGTGCGCTATGGGTTCGGGGGTGGGGATGCGCTATGGGTTCGGCGGGGAGGGGGCTGCTCCTTTCATTTGTCCCGGGCCCCATGATTTCTGTTGGCGGCCCTGGTGATCTGTAAATAAAAGGTCTCAAACATGCACGTGTACAGATGTGCCCAGGTGTACTGTTTTCGATACCACGCAAAACAAAAGTGTAAATCCCCGGCATTTATGTGCATGTTGTGGCCCCGGGATCGGAGTTTTGAGGCTGCAGTAATGATAGGTAGTGCAAGTGTACTAGTGTGTCTTTAATATAAATGCAATGTAACCCACCCCTTTTCCCCATACACAGTTTCAATGCAAAAAAAACTTTAGAGATGACAAAAAAGTATTTTTAAAGTATGACATTTTTATTAGAGTAAATTAGAGCTTGGAGATAAATAACAAAGACTTTGGGAAATAATACAATCTTTTTACAATTATACAATCTTCTTCAACTAACATCTTCTTCTGGCTTCTCACAATATCCCCTAAAAAAAAAAATCGAGATGTAATAGATGCATTAGTTACACTATGCTGCTGTATGGAAGGCATATGTGTTTCATTGAATTTATGCGCATGCACATTCTATGAACTATACGGAACGCAATTGCGTTTTGTTGAATTTATGTGCATGTGCGGTACAGTACATGTACAGTATTGCCAATTGAATGATGTGTTTCCTAAACAATAAGGTGTTAACGTTGATCAGCCTGCCAAAGCATCAAAAAAGGATGAAAAGGATTAAAAAATTACAAAAAATGCATTACTGTATGTATTAAAAAAAAATATATTTTTAGTCATCAGTTTAATTAATTGTGATTCAATTCCTTCAATTGTGTATGTCACGGTCTTGAATTCTGCAGTAGTGCACTTCACAAGTTCATCTAAAATAGCTCTCCTCAAATTATTAGGAATAGCCTTATAACCTCTGGAGACATCAAAGGCTTAACATTCAAAAGTTACATGGTGTTAGAAGATTAGCTGGGCAAATTACTGTTACTCAACAGTCCTCTGCTGTGTGTGACATATTTTCAACAGGCAGGTCATCATAATAATTTGATCCCCACACCCCCAAATACATAAAAATCACACAAATCAATCATTTGCAGTCAAATGCACAGTGTCGCAGTCAAAAGCTACTGCCCCGATTGAATATCGTAATATCAAGATGGTTTAGGCAGGCACATGTTCATGTTGAGAAAATAAAAATAAAAAATGACGAGAAAAAAATATATAATTTTTTTTGGTCACTCTTGAACTTTGCAGCAAGCAGTGGTGAAGTTATAGGCGCATGCGCAGTAATCATCAGCTATCTTCCTTCCCAAAGAGGATTACACTCAGGCGCAGTGAGGTGATGCTTGGCTCGGGACAATTAAAAGCACAAAGACAAGCTTATGAAAATGAATGGTTTTCGAGAGGTGCCATGTGTGTGTCTGCGGGAGGGAGGTAAAGCTGCATGAAGGATTAGCTGTACTGTAGTACAAAGACATGACATATTTTCAACAGGCAGGTCATCATAATAATTTGATCCCCACACCCCCAAATACATAAAAATCACACAAGCTACAGCACCGATTGAATATCGTAATATCAAGATGGTTTAGGCAGGCACATGTTGAGAAAATAAAAATAAAAATGTCGAGAAAATTTTTTTTGGTCAGTCTTGAACTTTTTTTCCCACGATGAGCATTAATAATCAACACAGAAGAATAAATCAAACCAGGCTCTGCACTGCACTGCACGTTATACATGCAGGAATGTGATGAGAGGAATGTGATGGAAGACAGAAAGCCGTCCATTCAAAGGAATGGTGTGGGAGAGGTGTTTAGCTGTATTTAGCCTACACTGTATGTTTGCTATCTATTTTCAGGGGTGTCTAATTTGACCAGTTATAGGGGAAGGGAGGCATAGGGAAGTACCTCTGGGACATTTTGGACCAGGGGGAATGGGCCAGATGAAGAGGTAGTCCCTCAAAACGTCGCCCCCCTAGCATACTTTTCGTTCTCCGTTTTTTGTGTATATTCCTTGTGTTTCATGTTTTTTCCCCTTTTCCTTCCGCCCCCCTGCCCCCACCCCTCACTTTGTGACATGCCCATTTGTGATACTGGTTTCTGCAAACACATTTGATTTATTTCTGGTTTGTTTTATTATTAAATGTTTATTCTGCATTACAACTGTTTCCATCATTTAGCTATTAGACAGTGAGTGCTGGTACTTACGTAGATTTGCTACAGTATTAGACTTTGAAGACAACAGCTCGCGAATGCCCACCTGAGTTTTTAGACGGTATTGCAGTATTGCAGACAGTGCTTATAATATGCTAATATTACGAGCGCTAAAATACCGGAACATATTCTGGAAAAAAATATATAGATACTGCATCTGCCCGCGGTTATCAGAGTTGCGCCGCTACGGCCGCATAAGGATAAAGGCGGCCGCAGCTGTACCCTGTCTGGCGAGGAATTCCTGGCTATCACCTGGATCTTTGAGTGTGTAAGATTTTGTATGACGATTATTTAAAGGGAAATCCCTAGCAATATCTGATGTCCCTGTCTCTTAGAATGTCTTTAGTGGATTTAAGGGCTATTCTTCGTGAAAGAGTGGCAGGAGCAAGATCGGGGAACACACTCAGTCTCACGTTTTCATGGACCAGGTTTTGTGTTGTTCTCATCTTCTGCTAAAGTTGTCCTCTGGTTTTATAGTAATGGAGCCGGAGGACTACGTCACGCGGCTTATCCATGTTTGGAGGTCTTGGTTTTAGTGCTCTATGACAATGGCCTATTATCATGGACTCTGAATTATCCAGCAATAGAATTCTGAACACTCGAAGATTGGATTTCACTATCGTTTAAGGGTCACAAGCCAGATGGGACGCAGTGTGTTGTAGGCCTCAGGGTATATAGCATATATGGATGGTTTTGGATTTATTCAATCTCATTATGGAGCTCAGCTCTATGCGGTCATCTTGCTGCGTGCCAGCCATGCCCCCCCAAGTATTCCTTTTTTTTATGATTTGCAACATGGTTCATACTGGTATACATCGGTTAGCTGGGATAAGCAAAATGAGGAATCATCTAGCTAAACTAGAGGAAACGTTAAGGATGTATTAACTACAATGTTGACAAGTGCAAACCATGACCTTACCCACAAAAAAACAGGAACACACAGTATATGACATAATGCTGTCAACCACCACATGTTAGTGGAGCCTGGCAATATTGTTCAGTTCAAATAGCCATATTTTCAGAAAGACTTAAACAAAATTAAAGTGACTCAAAGAAAACTAACTAAAATGGTGCATGATATGATCCATAAAATGTATCAAGAAAAAGTTAAATAATTGAGTGGGTCTATATATTAAGACATAAATGGTGGAACTACGGGACAAAACCATTGGATAATGTACAGTTTAATTTCCCCCACATTTGTCTTGATACTGTACATTAATCAGGATTAATCAAGATCTGATGTGGACTATTGCACCTGATCCGGTGTTAATTGGCATTTAAGTCACATTTATTTATTTATTTTGTATAGTTTCTG
Source organism: Ascaphus truei (assembly GCF_040206685.1). Taxonomy (NCBI): domain Eukaryota; kingdom Metazoa; phylum Chordata; class Amphibia; order Anura; family Ascaphidae; genus Ascaphus; species Ascaphus truei. Next base: position 198,799,812 of record NC_134483.1, on the reverse strand, counting down.
TATCCAGGGTGCTGTAGGCAGAAAGAGATAAAGTGACTTGCTCAAGGGCACACGGCTCCCCTGATTCAAACTCAGTGTCATTGATCACAGAGTCAGTGTCTTTACGCCATGAGCCACTCCTTTCATACATGTAAACACTAAAAAAGCACGGCAAGAAGAATGTGACAGTAACTTTTGAGTAGGGTCACAACAAGATGTAAGATTGAAATTTGTTTCAGAGGAAGAAGAATGTGTTGGCCTTCTACCAACGTTGCATAACCAAGGCTAATTTAGATGGATAACTGCCATAAGTACTGAGCTATATTTCAGTCTGGATATTTATATGTAATTTTGTCAATTGTGATTAGTTTTGTGAGAAGTGATCTAATCATATCTATAGTTGGTCCCTCCTTATCAATCCATTTGGTCATTATCACTTTCCTAGCTGCCAGTAATATCATCTCTGTTGGTTGGATCGCTTTTTTATTTAGATTGATCTGGATCTACCAGACTTCCGTGTTTGCAAACAGTATGGGTATTGGGTGTTTTATCCATTTTACTTTTGTTACTTTTGCAATATATAACAGCACTTGATCTCTCTCCCTCTCTCGCTCTCTCGCTCTCTCTCTCGCTCTCTCTCTCACTCTCTCGCGCTCTCACTTGTGAACACATTCACATGGCTTAGACAGGTCTGCAACCCTGCATTTCAACCATTATCACCTAGCATACAGTGCTCCCACTGCAGCAAGGGATTTCTAATATTATGCTTGATCTAATTGTTGCATTGTATATTTTAGCTATAAAAAAAAAAGAAAAACAACTTGTTTAAACCATCAACTGCCAATGAAATACTGTAGACATGAGGTTTCTTCACCATATTTTAAGTACTGCTTTGAGATGGATATAAATGTTATATCATTTTAAACTGTTAGAGGTAATGGAGTGGGAATTGACTCTATTTGGAGTTATCAGATCTAGTTCATTATTTTTTTAATTAGATTTTGAATTTCAAAATGGTTATAACTCATATTTCATCTCCAAGAACAATTACAAGTTCTATAATTAGTTATTAAAAAGAACATTTAAACCTTTTGCAATATCATTTTTAGTACGTTTGAGTGTAATAAAACCATTACCCAAAGCAGAAATAATGTAACTTTATGATGAATAATAATATGTGAATTTACTTGTTCTTATTTGAGATGTATAGAAAAATTTCCTCCTACTGTAGATTGCGAACGAGACAAAATATGCTTTTTTTTCAGCCCAATAATAAATTAACGCTAAGTTAGAATTTGAGAGAGATCTATATAGTAGAGTACCCATTAATCTATAAACCTCCCATGGAAGGTATCTCCGATGTAGTCACAGGTATATTTCCACATGTTGTATATATGAGTGTTTTGGGAGTTATGTCAATGGTACGCTCTCCCCCTCTCTTCATCTTCAACAAAAGCCCAATTTCACTGTCTGGTCTTAAAAAGGCTTTTCATAACTGCAAATTGTGGGTGGAAATGTGTGATTCTCCCAATGATTTGTCAAAGTGCGTGAAATGTGTCAGAGGTTCCTCTCAAGACTCCTGTTTTAGTTTATATGTGTTGCTAAACGTTCATTAAATAACTTTTTGATACAGTGATCCAGCTCCGTCCTCATTTCCTCCATTTGGAACGCATCTCAAGCACTTGTTGGTACGCAGTGCACCACCAGTATCCTCCCCCTTGGGAGAATTTTTTCTGATATCCACTTCGGGCTGAGAGCACATAATTTCCAGGATCCCAGTCAAAGAAGGTCGTGAGTACTCTAATATTACCATTATATGATGGAACTTTGAGTTTATACAGGTATGTTAGTGGTCCAGCTCTAAGGGTTATTGTATTATTGGATTCAGGGGTCAGGTTTCCCTTTCATACAGGTCTTCTCAACATCCAACATATCTTACATCTTTACATACCCTTATGTGTGAGCACAAATGACCATGTATCTATCAGTACTCACATTTATATACCTGGGTATATACCAACAAAAGGTGCATTTACAAAATAAATATTGCTTGTGAATTACAACTACAGAGAGATTAATATTATTTTGGATGCATTTTTTGCCTTGAGCACTAGTTTAGGGGGCTGTCCTCCGTTTTTTCAGGAAATGTGTGATTGTTCTGAAATTTTCAATCCTTTAATACTTGACAAAATGTTTTCAAAGGAAGTGAAATTGGAGAAAAGAAAACAACTAAAAAATTCTCTACTGCAATTTGGATAGTTTTTTTTTACATCTCTACTTTCTTTCTCCACGTACACTACAGAATCTCATCCAGATTTCACTAAGTCCTGTAAACATCCAGAATCATACCATGATTTCGAGTGTGAAGCAAATCACTTTTTGTACATGAGTGACTTTCCATGTGCAGTTATACACATACTGAGCTGATGCACATTTCAGATGATTGCATTGCACAATCCATAATTCTTATACACTTCAATTTCAAAATGACCATATGCACATTCTGTTATTTTAATGAACTTTGTAAAGATTGATTTTCTGCAGACTGCTGAGAAAATAATTTACCCAATTACATCATTGCATTTTTTAAGCCATACACAGTAACAAATGGGATATACTTTACAGTAATTATAAGGGATTAACATGCAGACTACAGTTTGTAGTTATCTATTAACCCATTACTAGTGTAGCTATAGTGATTATGAAGGTTTGCACTGTGCATACCTTAAAAGCAGTATTTCATTTAAAATCCTATATGTGTTTTTATTTATATTAGTGTAACGGGTATTCCCTCTAGTCTGACCCACCCAATCTCATATTGGCCCGTGTGGTCTAACCAGCCCCCATTATATGGTCGTGTCTGGTGGTGCACCTGTAGGCAACAGGACTCTTGAGTCTCCCGCATGATGGTATTCGGGGATTGTCAATCCAGACAGACAGCTGAGGTAGTGTGTGCGAGTCCTACCTATATCACGTGCAGTGCCTCCACCCCATCAGGGTCTATGCGTCCACAGGGAGATGGTCCTGATGAAGAACTCCTTCTCGATGCTGCCGTCCACTGGAGAGTAACTTCACACTCACACAGTGGGGGTATCTTTGAAGAGGGCATCTTTATTGATCTCGTATGGGCAAGCTGCCCTTCACAGCCAGCTGTCTCAGCCGCACATATTGATTTACTGTCCCTTTGATAGGTACGCCCTCCCAATGGAGTGGGATCCCCTCTCCCCATAGGGAGATCAGGTCCCTGGACACAGTGTGGCTCTTATAAAGTCTGATGTAGAAATGGACCACTAGTTACTGCACTAGTGGATCCTTCCTTCCCAACGCACTCCAACAACTCAGCAACCCTCATCAACAACTTAACTTTGGGCAGTACTGTGCCTTATATACTTCAGGAACTGTCACAGCTCTGATGTCACTAACTGTGGACTCAGAGCATGTAGCCACTCCCACCCATACATAGGGCACCTCACCAGGGTGTGAGGGCAAACCTCCATGATTACAGCTGGCATCCCTGTAACTGTAGGGGAGACAACTGTAGACCATTTTATATGCATGGCTACAATCTCCCCCTGGTGAATCCCCACCGTCATGGCTGGGACCTAAATTTGGTGTACCTTTTTCCAGGAAGCACTGTAAAATGGAACACATAATTAATCAAAACAACATTACTGTTTTCATAATTATTAACAGTGTAGCGCTCACTGACCAGCAGAGGGCACTCAAGGTTAGAAACAGACCTCACTATTCTGTCTACCTAATAATAGTGGCGAGGGTCTGGTTTCTTCACCTCCCTACCTGCCATGTCGGTCACGGTGATGCTATATTCCCGGGGCAAGCCACTCTCGGGTCTATATACAGCCTTTTGCATGTAAATGCTGTGCCCGATGCTCCATACTCGCATTAGCTGAGAGATTCTCTCTTCTGCTCTGCGCCCAGTAATTGTACCCCTTTTATTGATCATGTACAACTCTATGTCTTCTCTGAGCCACCTATCCCTGTGATCCTCTATCTGCTGCATGAGGGGTTCGGGGACAAAGGGGTACTCTAGCCTATGTGAGCTTTTGTACTTAGCTTCAATGGCCCTTTCTGCTCGACTGGCCCTTATCAGCTTAGTATTGCCCGCTCTCCCTGGCAACACCCACGACAGGGGTTCGTCCTGTTCCACCGGATCCTCAAGTTTACTGGGCCCCAATGGCTCTATTAGCCCTGGACTAATATTGTACCACCGGTCCTGCATGGCTTTCAACCGATCCTCCTCAGTAAATTCTCCCTTGGCCCACCTATAGTCTACCACCCTATCTCGCTCCAAGATGAACCGGGTCCTATCTAGCCAGGCTTCATATCCCTCAAATAAGGGGGCCCACCACCGGGTCTCCTTAACCTCCTCTGGAGCGGACTCCACTGACTCCCCCTCTTCTAGCTCCCCCAGGAGGATACTCCGGATGTCCCGGTAGACCGGGACTGAGATCCTACCCTCTTGGGCCTACTCTCTAAGGTGACACTTACGACACTCAGGCCGACACTAGACGCGGACACTTGTCGCAAATACCTTCCCCCCACCGAACCATCATTGGATGTACCACAGTCCAAGCCCCCTTCAGTCCGTTCATTCGACGTGACCCGGGAACCCCCTGACATCCCTAAGCTTGAAGTGGAACCAAAAGAAAAGGTGGCTGGGGCTGGGGTTTTATCTAGGGCCGTGGGTATAGCTAGGGTAGGGGATTGGGCATAGGGCCGAACAGTTGGTATCCGCGGGGCTACGACCCGCTCTTCACCGCTACCTGGTCCGGTGCCACCGCATGGGCTTTCCTCTTCTCTGGTCTTACTGCTCCTCAGCTTCCGCGTCGATTGCCTGCTCCTCTTCAACTTAGGCGATCGGCTGACACTGCTCGAATGAAGAGGCGCCGTCATCTCCCAATCAATTCCGCTCTGCCCACCGGAAACGACGTCCTGACACGCACGTGTCTCGCCGCCATCTTGGGTTGGGTCCCCAAGCGAGACCTCTTCCTCCACCACGACATCCGGCAATGCCTTCTTCCGCTTTGGCACCGCTTGGGCCTTACACCATCCCTCCTCCGCCGTTGCCACCCTCGGAATCTGGTAATAGCAGGGACTTTGCTTACCATTCCATGGCATTGGAGTGGATCTGCCGCCATCGGAACCGCTGGTCACCACGGCCGTGGGACTTCGTCTCTCGGGCTGCCACTGCACGGATGACACTCTGCTCCGCTCACTTCCGACACAGGTGAGTGGCACTTATTTAATCGTACTGCTGCTGGGGTTCACCGGTGGTCGGGCCATCAACGCAGTAGGACTGGCTGTTTCCTCGTCCGAGGACTCCAACTTCGCGTTAGGCCGAGGCATTCTGCTCGGTAATCGACGGTGAGCCCCCCTTTTATCACCGCTTCGGGGGTTGGTTTTCTCGTCTGGCTCAGTTTTGATGGTCGTGCCCAATCCCCTTTCTCCGGGATCAGCAGACTCCCTCCAGAGCGCACCGGGAAGTTCCGCAACCAGCATGGCAATATCTCCCGCGGTCTCCACTGCCTGAACCGGCACGAATATCGGCATTGGCCACAGGTATTGCAGGCCACATTGTGCGCATCACGCCGTAGAGCTCACAGCACCGCCCGGCAGTCGACACTGCAGGCACAGGCATGCCACTGTCTCTATACCCGCTACTCGTAGTATCAGGAAGCCTCCTGGAGCCGAGTAGGGATGGGTAGATATCGGTGACCCTTCTTCGGATTTGCAGGCCATTGTCACTAGAGGAGGCACTCTCACTAGTGGTCTATTCAGCTTGCTGGCTCCTCGCAACTGAAGTGCAGGGGCTGGTTTGCCAACCCCTTCCCCAGCTAACTCCATCCGCATCCGCCACAACCGGAAACCACTCCCCCTGGTGGAAATTGGAGGGAGGTTCCTTAATTTAGTCTCATGACCCAGCACAGGGGCTGAGTTAGTCATAGTCCATGTGGGTGCGGCTCCAGCTTTCGCGCCATACTCCCCATCAGGGTGGAGTTTTCCCGTTGGCGCCACTCCTGGCCAACTCTCTGCAAGTTGAGAATTTGCAATATTTCCTGCAACTGGCCAACGCGGTCTCCCAGGGAAGCGGGAACCACCATCTTGTTTTGAAATGTCACTCTGGTTATCGAATGAGGTAGCTTTTAACTGTTTGTACGTCGAATGACAATCCAGTCAAGTATGTTCCTCATAACTCACGACAATGTCCTCCTCACTGTCCTCAGGGTTACTACCCCAAGGTCCTAGGCAGGACCAACACGGTGCAATCACAGCTTTCGCATCACTCCACAACAGGCTTACAAAAGTCTCTTCTGTAGCTTGTTCTTCCAGCAGGCTCACAACAGTCTCCTCTATAGCCTACTCTTCTCCCACACACATGCCATGTGCGCTCTCTCCTTCGGCCTCCGTCCGCCATATTGGACCTTCCGCACCGCGAGGATCCTCCATTCTTGCGGTCGCCATTCGGCCACTATATATTGGGTTATTGTACATGCAGCTCCTCTCTGCAGGGCATGGTCACTACTGAAGGCACTCTCAATAGTGGTCTGCTCTGCTCACTGGTTCCTCGTGACTGAAGGGCAACCCCTCCTTCAGCTAGCTCCACCCGCATCTGGCAAAGCTGAAAACCACTCCCACTAGTGGAGATTAGGGGAGGGTCCCACAAATTTATTGGATGTACATCTTTCGCGCCATTCCACAGCAGCTTCGCAAAAGTCGATCCCGTAGCTTGCTCTTCACCCGCCCACACGCCATGTGTGCTCTCTCCGTCTGCCTCCGTCCGCCATCTTGGATGCTCCGCACTGCACGGATCCTCCATTCTTGCGGTCGCCATTTGATTACTGTATATGTTTTTATTGTATATGGAGCTCCTCTCTGCGGGGCAGCTGCCACACCGATACAATAAAAATGCCTTGTGCACCACCTTGTGTACCTAATGTAGATCTGACTCGTGTTTGCACTACCTCAGGCTAGGCTCACTCTTTCTGTGTCTGCTATATCTCCTTCCTCCCAGTCTGTGCTCCCATCGGTAAGTGGACTGGAATGGACTAGAGTACTCTGGCTCTTCCATGCAGTACTATGGGCGTCTACCTTCTGTCGGCTAGTCTAGCGCAGACCCTCTCCAGGATTCCTGCCCTAAATTACCAGTTTATCCCTTTAGGCGTCCTACCACTAGCACTACCTCAAAGGACTAGGACAGCTATAGCCCGGCTCCAGCCCTTGCAGAATCCCAGGGCGTCCGTGTGGCCCGCAGCTCCAGCAGCTCCCCTGACTACCCCTGGCTCCTTCCCACACAGCACAAAGTGGCAGCAGACACTCTCCCTGTTTCCCAGTGTGCCTAGCAAAAGCCTGTCCTGTTGACAGGTCTCTCAGCAGCGCCTCCAACTGTAACGGGTATTCCCTCTAGTCTGACCCACCCAATCTCATACTGGCTCGTGTGGTCTAACCAGCCCCCATTATATGGTCGTGTCTGGTGGTGCACCTGTAGGCAACAGGACTCCTGAGTTCCCGCATGATGGTATTCGGGGATTGTCAATCCAGACAGACAGCTGAGGTAGTGTGTGCGAGTCCTACCTATATCACGTGCAGCGCCTCCACCTCATCAGGGTCTATGCGTCCGCAGGGAGATGGTCCTGATGAAGAACTCCTTCTCGATGCTGCCGTCCACTGGAGAGTAACTTCACACTCACACAGTGGGGGTATCTTTGAAGAGGGCATCTTTATTGATCTCGTATGGGCAAGCTGCCCTTCACAGCCAGCTGTCTCAGCCGCACATATTAATTTGCTGTCCCTTTGATAGGTACGCCCTCCCAATGGAGTGGGATCCCCTCTCCCCATAGGGAGATCACCCCTGTGCCAGGTCCCTGGACACAGTGTGGCTCTTATAAAGTCTGATGTAGAAATGGACCACTAGTTACTGCACTAGTGGATCCTTCCTTCCCAACGCACTCCAACAACTCAGCAACCCTCATCAACAACTTAACTTTGGGCAGTGCTGTGCCTTATATACTTCAGGAACTGTCACAGCTCTGATGTCACTAACTGTGGACTCAGAGCATGTAGCCACTCCCACCCATACATAGGGCACCTCACCAGGGTGTGAGGGCAAACCTCCATGATTACTGCTGGCATCCCTGTAACTTACCAGGTTTACTGCCAGCAGAGGAGACAACTGCAGACCATTTTACATGCATGGCTGCATTAGATAATACCGAATTTGTCCCCCTTTTTATGTCATTCTAATGATTTTTAATGGATTAAGCTTCATTGGGTTACTACTGAAACAATTTAGGAAGCTACACCCCTTCCTCTTTTGAACTGGGCAGTCATGATGGGTGCACTGGGAAGCAGGATCTTCACTGATCGATCATGGGAGAGCAGATCAATCGTCAGCTTAGATAATTGTCTTGCCATAAATGCAAGGAACTGCTGCATTTATTAAAACTAAACAACAAAAGAATGCAGCAAAAGGAAAGGCCCCTTTAAGACCACTGCAGTTACTAAGTCTTCAATAAACATAATTATGTGCCCCTAATTATCTGCTATCCAAGATGCCAGCTGTGTGTTTTATTTCAATATATTTCTGGTAACATTAAAGAAGAAATGGCCCCATCAGTTAACTTGAAAGTGAAATAATTATTGCAATGCCACCACCAACTTATACATGTTCATTAGCTATTCATTAGCTATCTCTCTTTTCTCTTGCATGCATAATTTTTATTGAATATGTGAAATTTTGGAAAACCAGAAACACCTATTTCTATCAATTTATTGAATATGGCGATATGTATCAAATCCTGGTTTACCTGTACTGATCAAAACAGCCTTTATTAGTACTGTGGTTTGAAGATACAGTAGTATGCAAGAACACACACACACACACACACACACACACACACACACACACACACACACACACACACACACACACACACACACACACACACACACACACACACACACACACACACACACACACACACACACACATATATATAGTCAATGGAGAGTAGTTGGCACTCACGTGTATGCAGTAAAAGGTAGATGCATGTCCCTTAGCAGTAGTTAACAGGCAGGGGTGTTCCTCACAGCAGTGGTGCAGCCGCAGCAATGCAGTAGGAGTGTTCCCAGTTGAAGACCACTTGGGTCAAAACGCGTAGGAGTGGGAGATTGGTTGGGGGACTCTACTACCTTTTGTCTGACATCAGGGATTACCTACAGGATTCACCATTATTTCTTATTGATGATGTATTGGACTTTGTGATCTTCTTGGACTGTATTTTTTCATGCACAGCAATGGCAGGTACTCTCACAGCCTCTTATGAATTGCTAATTTATACTACAATCTTGCATTTGGCTATTAGCTTTTCCTATTTCTTGCTGTATGTTGCATGTTTTGATGTGTTGCATGTTTTAGTCATATTGCATCCAGGCATTTTGTGGTAACCATTAACTATTCTGAACGTATATCACTTAGTTACCCATTTAATCTCCCTGTTTGCCTCCACTTCATGCACACCCTCTTCATTAGACCCCTGTGTGGTCTTTGATTTTGTGCACTGATGTATATTGTTTCCAGACACCGTATACAGTCCATTTTGTGTAGCTCAGTCCATTTCCCTTCAGACTTCAGGTCTATTGTCCCCCTCCATTTTGTTTTCTTTCTCACCTGTTTTTATGAATTATAATAAACTCTGTTATTCACTTGGTACACCTGTGTGCTCCTTATAGGGAATTTTCTTGTTGTCGCTATATATATATATATATATATATAACGAAAAAAAGAAAGCGCCCGATCCTAGTGCAATATGTAAAAAAATACCATTTAATATTCTCAATAAAAAGTCCAAAATTTAAAACTCACAAAAAAAATAGCATAAAAAGCATATTATGAGTAATACTCATGCACCAAACGCTGGACTCCGCTGCTCTGCTCGCATGCCTCTCCCTCATGTGTACTCCTGGCACCTCTGAGCCACCGTCCAGCAGGAACTCAGGGAGCGCACAACCTCTTTTGGTGTCCTCCGGAAACAAACCACATGTACAATGGTTGCCGGGCCGGGTTGAATAGAGCAGGAACCATATATATATATATATACATATATAAATACATATATATATATATATATTTATATATATATATATATATATATATATATATATATATATATGTGTGTGTGTAACATAGCCTGCCGGCAGTTACTCATTTTTCTCTGGGCCTTTCCTCTGTTAGTCCTGTTAGTGCAGGCAGTGGAAAGGTTACTTCCTTCTTTAGGCCTGTGTGTGTGTGTGTTACAGCCTTGAATGATGTCGTCAGTATTCAAGGGCAGGCCTAGCAACTTCTGAGGATGTCAATCTGAGGGGTGGATATTGGTTGGAACACCCCCTGGTGTGTGTGGGCCAATCTGTATCCGTCTCTGGCTTGCTATGAGTCAGAGTTAGAGACACTCACCACAGATATACTAAATTGGGACATCCTCCCAAATTAGTTCAGTTGAGTTCTGGAAGGATTGGAGTAAGCAGATAGAGAAATAGAGGTCTCTCCCTCCCACCCATGAAGGGCTGGGAGGGAGGGGAATTATGCTACTTAGGGTAGAGCTCTGAGTTAGAGACCATGGAGAGAAATAGGCAGATGACGATGAGAAACATATGAACCCTGCTATTCTATGTACTGGAGCTGACTGCCAATAAAGAACAGAAAAAGACATTCTGTGTGTGTTCCTGTGTCTGAGAATGAAGGAGTGTCAGTAGGGGTCAATCCCCTGAATATCTACAGGGGATCCTTGCTGGCTGGAGGCACTGCACCAAAAGAGATCAAAGTAACCAGTCCTTTCTGTCCTGTTTTCTCCCCACACCACCGCAGAGCGCTGAGCCCTCCTGTTACCTGCAGGTCAAGAAACAGCACCAGAGTAGCTAAGAGCATACCCCCCCAATCTCACTTAGGGGGGTAGATGGGCTACATATATATAGAGGTATATATACCGAGCTTAAAAAAAAAAAAATACTCAATACCGATCTGTGGCTAACTGTAAGAGATTTGTGGAGAGGTATGCAATAGAGACCATTTATAAGGTAAAAATAAAATAAGGCCTGTTCCTTTAAACAATACCGCAAACAAATATATACATAAAACAGTAAACACCTATCCCTGTGTAAGGGCTAATTTACTTCCCTACTCCATCTCCGCAAGGCTTGGGGGGGAATCCCTTACCCACTTATCACCCCAAAGTCTCAGCGGTACCTTAACGCAGGTGGACCTTCAGGTCAGTGGTGTCTGGGTAGGTGTCTGCTTGAGGGTCCTGGCATAGAGGTCTGGTCCCCTTTTGTCTTGCTCCCAGAACACAGCCCTCCTTTTCCTTATGTCAGCTCCCTTGTGAGCTAAGGGATCGCCCTCCTTTTCCTTCTGTTAGCTCCCTTGTAAGCTAAGGAATCTCTCTCCTTTTCCTTCAGCCAGGTGGAGTCTGGTTGATTGCCTGTGCAATTAGCCAGCACACTGCTGAATTTAGAGGCAGTTTCTCTCCAACAGTGATAAGTCCCTGTTACACTAACGAAATGCTTTAATTTGTGTGAGCTTTTGAGATACACTGATCTCTTCTTCGGCCGATGTTACAAGGGATAAAGCAAGAAAAGTTTTACTTTAAAACAGTCTGGAATGTTATCTGTTGATGAAACCTATCCCTCCCCCTGTGCACTATGAGATTTATGACTTTAGGGTGTTTAATGGTCACTGAATGTTTGTGATGTAAGAGTGTGTGTGTATGTGTGTAAATATAATTATTTACACACATACACACATATACATATACACACACACCCACACACTTTTTATACCAAGAGAAGCCCAGAGAGTGGGGGCTCAGTGAGGGAGTTCTCTGGAACAACAAAATGAAGTGCTTCATATATTTTTTAAATTCTAATATAATAGTTAATTATGTCTATTAACTAAGTAAATACACAGCCAGAATGAAATGGCATCTAAAAAAAGTCTCTCTCATATGCTTTGGAGATGAAAGAAACATACTCCTTCCGCACATATATAACTCGTGTAATAAATTTACTGTGCAATGATCTTTTCTCTTTTTCTTTATATCAAGGCAATATCCTTAAAAAGCTGAGATCTAGCCTTATCCATCTGATTAACCTCTGAAACTCCAAATGGGAATGAGTTTATAGATCACAAACTACATTAGTCTGTAAGTCCATGAATTCAACTCAAAATGTCTAAATAGGCTAATAACCTTTATTAATACATTGCTGTTTTTTCTGTATTTACCCAATTTATGCTTAACAACTATATTTGAGTCAACGCACTGGAGGACATCTTTTTCTTTCTTGCTCACATTTTGGAGGGACGTGGAACTCTCTCCTGCACTCTGGCAGCTGGGGGAGGACACAAAGCGCAATATTCCTCTCCAAGGTGGAAAGTCACTGGGAATCTCAATTTGAAATGAGCAGCATATGTAAAGAAAAAAGAAAACATATAGTGCAACACAATTTAATTAATAAAAACACTCGAGCAAGGAGGCTCCAATACACTCACATGCTCCAGGAATAATAAAGGCAATTTAACCACTCTGGGTTCAAACGCAGTAGAATGCTCTGGTCAGCTGCTACACATCCACCACTTCAGCATGCAGACGGCGTCTGACGTTACGGCCCAGCTCTCTCAGCATTCCAGCAATAGAGGAGGATCACCAGGCGCCGTGGTAGTCAAGGCAATGCAAGACGCACAAGCAGGAAGATGCACAGCTGATCTCACGGCGAAGGGGAGCTGACTGCTTCACAAAGTCTGAGCACACAGGAAAAAACCCTACGCGTTTTGTCCGATAGGGCGGACTTCTTCAAGGGGTGTCATTCTGGCAGCTGGACTTAAGTATACCATATTGGACTCTATACCTTCCTCAATTTACATTTATTTTTGTATGAACACTGCATTATATTTTAGAATGTAATATTATAAGGTTAGTGATTAGCCTACTTTTCCTTTTCACATATATGCATTTCTCGTACAAGATAAGGCCACATTGAGTTAAAGAGCTGCTCACGGGATTTTTAATTCACCTTGATTAATAAAGTAATGTACAGTATTGTAACATCTATTTTTATTGTTAGCATTGAACACTTATCAGTTCTATGCTGTAATGTAATGCCATGCTTTTAAATTTATTTTGGAAATATTAGAATATTCCGAAAAGGAAATATTTTTTTTGTGTGACAGTAGTGTCAGAAGAGACAGAAGAGGTTTAAAGACAGCAGCCTACTTTATAACAACCAGCATAGAAAATATCAATATAGATGTCCTTAGATGATTATAAACAGCTGCTGCAGACATTACTAATGGCAATTACATTTAAATAAAAAAGAAATAAAGTATTGCTAATATTTTATATAATTAATTATTCCAACATAATGTACTCTTTTAATAATTTCAAATAGCTCATTAAAAATTCTTTTTTAATTTGGTATTTACTAATAAGTAATGAGAAAGGAAATTGAATTGTTTTCATCAATATGTTTATATTAATGTTTGATTCTCAAATATTGTTATATTGTAAATTTATCAGAAGAAATGTGGGGTATTAAAAATGTATTCTTATTCTGAAAAAATGAAATTATGTTTGATGAACATATATTTTTTCATGGAAGCACTAATACAGTAAAAGAGAAGTAAACGATATTAGTGCCGCTTTCTTTCCCTAGACATTGCTACTTTAGGGTTAATTAATTCTTTAGGTGCCATGGTTTTAGTGCCTTAAGCTAACTCCTGGTTTATGTAATTAAATCAAGGTCACAACAGAAAGAAGTATGTAAGCAGTATTACTAGAGTAGGTAATAACTTTAACATCAAACAAAATAAATTACTAGCCCTTCAATACTACATAGGAAATAAACTTTTCCTAAAATTTAATAGTAGAGAATCAAGATACTTGAATACATGGGAGGAGAAGCAAAATCCGAGCACCCAGATTTCGAAATTATCTGAACCTCACCTTGGCTCAGATTAGCTGGACCCGAGGCATAAATGAGGAAGAGCAAAGAAGAGAATTAAAAGAGAAAATACATTGAAGGCTGGAGGAGAAGATTTGAGAAATATGTCTGTTTGGCATTGTAGGAAAACAGAATAAATGTTTACTTGAGTAAATCTGCTTTAGAGCAAGATTTCCTCCCATGATGTTCTGCAGTTTGGGGGCATTTTGGGGGGTACTGTGGCAGGTTATGCTAGTATACCAGGGTTGATCCTGATGTGATACCCCACCATAATAACATGATTTGGAGTCTATTGCCTTATTATTAGATACAGAAAGTCTGTTGTACAGTAGTGTTGCTCTTTGTGTATCTATAGTACTGTACCGTACAGTATATACAGTAGTTAAAACACTATGTGCTATACTGTAGTTATATACTGTAGTATACTGTACAGTATCTCAATGCGACATTTTTATATATTTAAATGCATTTACTGTAGTGCCGACAAGTATTCTAAAACAAACCTGGGGCAATCACCAACATGACCCAGGTACATGCTGGGTACATGCTGGGTACATGCTGCAACATTTCAGTGACATTTCTGCAGACAGAATAATGGCTCGTCGGATTAACAGCGGGGGTCCCTGGCAGTCGAATTCAAACTGAATGGGACTGCCAGGGACCCTTGCTGTGTTAATCCGATGGGCTATTAGTCTCTGCAGAAATGTCACTGAAATGTTTGCAGCATGTACCCAGCATGTGAATACAAAACTAACTAAAAAAAACTCTCTACCAGCGCTTGATCCAAGTGATAGACTAATTGGTGTGATAACAACAATTGTGTGATTACAATGTGATTACATATGCAGCCAAGGGGGCAATAAACAATGGATTGTTCAAATCCAATACCATACAAATACAAATACAAAAAATGTCCCCGGCGCAAAGTGTGGTGATGATAATTACAGTACCATATCGAAAGACAGTCCTGTTTGAAAAGTCAGTCCTGGTAGTAGAATGATTCATCAACAATGTGAGTTAGATTTTCCTCTAGGCGTGTTCCCTTATGTTGTCTGTAATGACAGATAAAGAAAACACACCATTGCGCAGTATACAGACTCAATTGCCCCAACCTGAAGAGGAAAATCCCTACTTACAGGATATTTTCTTGTTCATTCGGGGGAGAGAATCTGTTCTTTAGCTCTCTTCCTCCACCTTGATCTCCACGGGCCCCTCGTGGTTCCTAAGGTGGCTCTCTTCAACTCGGTATTTGCCGCTCAAGAATGGCTCTCTTCAACTCGGTATTTGCCGCTCAAGAATGCCGTCCGCAGCCTATGTCCACTCGATGGTGTGCTGTTCACGACGTCGCGCCAACCGATGACGTCAGCGGCGCAGCGCCCGAAGTTCTCCCCACACCACGAGATGCAACGCAGGTGACAGCTTACAACGTGCACTGTACTAGGCTCCTCCTCTCTACGCGTTTCGTGACGCTACGTCAATTCCTCAGGAGATCGATCTGTCATCGGTTGGCGCGCGACGTCGTGAACAACACACCATCGAGTGGACATAGGCTGCGGACGGCATTCTTGAGCGGCAAATACAGAGTTGAAGAGAGCCACCTTAGGAACCACGAGGGGCCCGTGGAGATCAAGGTGGAGGAAGAGAGCTAAAGAACAGATTCTCTCCCCCGAATGAACAAGAAAATATCCTGTAAGTCGGGATTTTCCTCTTCAGGTTGGGGCAATTGAGTCTGTATACTGCGCAATGGTGTGTTTTCTTTATCTGTCATTGCAGACAACATAAGGGAACACGCCTAGAGGAAAATCTACCTCACATTGTTGATGAATCATTCTACTACCAGGACTGACTTTTCAAACAGGACTGTCTTTCGATATGGTACTGTAATTATCATCACCACACTTTGCGCCGGGGACATTTTATGTACCCAGCATGTACCTGGATCTTGTTGGTGATAGCCCCAGATTTCCCAAGGCAAGTTTAAGACAAATTTTAGAATATTCGTCGGCACACCTGTACAACTTTACATTACAGTTGCAGGACAGCCCACCACTGCAGGTTAATGCAATCACAGGTATGATGTATACCCCTTGTTTGCCTGTGTCCACGTAACCTCTGCACGTAGAGGGTGCTTGCTGTGCGCTGCCCATGTCATCACGGAGGGGGGTGGAACCTGGAGACAGCCCCTGCATGTCTCTGTTCATAAGAGCGCGGCGCATGTGCGCAAGTTGCGGGTAACGCATGCTATCCATGACGTCGTGGGATGAGTGACAGAGGTGGGGCTTCACGGCGATCCTCACACAGTATTACTCAAAAAGCTTCCTGTATATCAAATAGCATGTTTTTGTTTACTTGTTTTGTTTTCAATTCTTTTAGGCCCAAAAAATTCCTGAACATTGAGAAGAAAATATAAACTGTTGTTTTTTTCTATGTCTGCTTTTATTACTCACATTCTGGTAGATCGTGTAAAATCAGTGAGGCTAATAATGAGCGCTGTGCAGCAAGAGTCAAGACTGTTCTGGAGAACAGTCACAATATCACAGCACTGAGACCAGCATCAGGGTGATGAGACGGCAATTGGGATACAAATATGGATATGTCAAGTAAGTGTCTTACTGTAATAAAGTACTGCTTAATAAAATGCAATACTGTAGTATGCAAAGTGACAGAACAGAGTGACAGAAAAGGGTTGACACTGTAATTACTGTGCAGTACTTAGGACAGTACAGGCAAAGTGCTGTACTGTACACTACTGTACTATAGGTAAAAGTGTAGTTTTACTGTTCCTGTAAAATTCTTCCTTGTCATTACAGGGCGTATCAAATGATAAGGGAAAATGAAAGAGTGGATCAAGTAAGGGCATGAATCGAATGTGGTGAGACTTTTCAGGATGTCATCTTTTCTGACGAGACAACTGTAGTTCTTATGAGATTTGCCGCTTTTGCATTCCACAAAAAAGGACGCCTATTTCTGAAGCCGCATCCCAAGCACCCAGTGAAGATGCATGTGTGGGGTGCGATCTCTAGATGTGGACCAGGATGCATAATCATATTTGAGGGTAAATGTAACGGATCGGGGGACACGCTCCTCTCAGCGGGTCCCCGTCACCTCTAGCCCCACGGTAGCCTCATGCCCTATGTCTCCGCTCTCTCAGCAGCTTACCTCCTCCACGCAGAGCCGTTACTCCACGGCGCACACCACATCTGCATGCACATGATCGGGGCGCGCGGACGGCAGCCTTACAGGAGGCGCACGCACCCGATCCTCCTACCTGCCCTCCCGTGCTGCAGGCGCCGCCCCTCATCGGCTACAGGCTATTACCAGGTATCACTCTCCTGTCTCGCTTCCTGCTTACCTGGACCTATCGTTGCAACTGCTCGGCCAAGCCTCCGCTCCACCCCTTGCTACCATTGGATCCTACTCCTTTATAACCCCAGTCTGCTCTCTCCGTCGTCGCTCAGCATAGCTTCTCTGTGGCTCCTGTGTGCAGTGACTTTGCCAAGCTCTCTCTTCCAGCTCCATGTTCCTGTCCCTGCCACTTTTTGGATTCCCTTGGTTTGATCTCGGCTCGGCTTTACTACGTGTACCTCTCTACTCCTGGACTCTGCTTTGGACCTCACTATGCTGCCTTCTCCTGCCCCTGACCCTTGGCTCTTGGACATTAACGCTCCGACTTCTGGCACCCTGGACTCTGCAAGTATATTGTTAACCCTTTTCTCACCAGGCCCGGCAACGCAACTTACCACACTCAGGGCACGCCCTCACTGCTGTGGGTGCATGTTATACCCCTACCCACCTCAGTACTGGGGACTGGCCAGGTCTGCGGGCATACTGGTGTTACATTATGCTGAGCCCAACAAACGCTGACCCCCCTGAGGTGGGCCAAGGTGTCACTATGGATCACTGGCAATTTTTAAGCGATCAAGTTACCGCTGTGGCGCAAAAACTCTCTACACTCTCCCTGCAGGAATCTCCAGCTGTACCATTCCCTCCTGCCCCACTACCTGCAGGTAATTTGGAACCACGTTTTACACCTCCCAACCGCTATGCCAGAGACCCCCTTACTTGCCAGGGATTCTTGAATCAGTGTGACATTCAATTCGAAATGTCCCCATCTCGGTTTCCCTCAGGTCGTTCGAAGGACACCTACGTCAATTCTCTGCTCTCTAGTGACGAGCTCACTTGGGCCTCTCCCCTGTGGGAACACCGATCAGATTTAAACCAAGATTACCCCAAGTTCCGGCGAGAATTTCAACTAGTCTTTGACACACCAGCACGTAGAGAAACTGCCGCTTCTTCTTTGTTCCATCTTTCCCATTGTCGTAGGCCGGCTGCAAGATACGCGATGGAGTTCCGCACCATCGCTGCAGAAACCCAATGGAACGATGAAGCTCTGGCCACGACATACTGGCAGGGTTTGTCTGAATCACTCAAGGATGACCTTGCAGCTCATGTTCGTCCCTCATTCCTAGAGGAACTCATTGCCCTCAGATGGATCAGCGTATCCAAGAACGACGCCATGAACGCAAGCGTCCTCGCTTACTGTCTCCCCTGCTTGTTTCTCCTAGGTCTCCTCCCTTGGCTCTTCCTGCGTTGGACACCCCCGAACCGATGCAAATCGGTAGCCAACAGCTTCGGGCTGCTGAGAGAACACGCCGAGAGGAGGGACTCTGCTATTATTGTGGCTCCCCGGAACACCAACTACGTCACTGTCGCCTGAAACCGGGAAACGAGAACGCCCAGTAAAGGTAGAGGGGCTTCTACTGGGTACCATTTCGCCTTCCCCCTCTTCCCCCAAGGAGCTACCGAAGAGAATCCTTCTTACCATAACTCTTCTGACTCCTAATAACAAGGTAGAGGTTGAAGCCTTTATCGACTCCGGGTCTGGTGGCAACTTTCTGGACCATGACTTTGCTTGCAATAATCTCATCCCGTTAGTCAAGAAGAAGTCGCCCATCGGCCTGGAGGCTATCGACGGCCGACCGCTTCAACCAGCCTTCATTATTTGGGAATCTATTCCTCTCACCATGACCACCGCGGATGGTTATACCGAAATCATCATCTTCGATGTCTTTCACTCCCCGACTGTCCAGGTCATTTTGGGACTACCGTGGCTCCAGCTTCACAACCCGTGGGTTGATTGGACCAACGAACTACTGATCCAGTGGGCCCCTACCATGGAGAAGACGGTCTTACCTCCCATTACCGTGCTCGCCGGTCTCAATGCCTCCACTCCTTCTCTTTCTTCCCTGCCAGAGGTATTCCACGACTTTTCGGATGTCTTTAACAAGACGTAGGCTGAAATTCTTCCTCCTCATCGTTCGTACTACTGTCCCATCAAATTAATTCCTGGAACCACTCTTCCCAAGTCTAAATCATATCCCTTGTCTGTCCCCGAGACCGAAGCTATGGCGACCTACATCGAGGAGAACCTTAAGAATGGGTTTATTCGGAATTCCACTTCCCCCCCATGGGGCCGGCTTCTTCTTCATGAAAAAGAAGGATGGCACTTTAAGACCTTGCATCGACTTTCGCGGGCTTAACAAGATTACATTCAAAAATTGGTACCACCTTCCTTTAATTTCCGAACTCTTCAACTGGCTCCAGGGAGCCTCTATATTTTCTAAGCTTGACCTGAGAGGAGCCTACAACCTCATCCGAATACGAGATGGTGAGGAATGGAAAACTGCATTTAATACGCGTTCAGGTCATTATGAATACCTGGTAATGCCGTTCGGCCTCTGCAAACTCCTGCCGTCTTCCAAGAATTTATGAATGATATCTTCCGGGACATTCTGGGAATTTTCGTCATCGTATATTTAGACGACATCCTCATATTCTCCAAGAACCTGGAAGAACACATTCGTCACACTAGGGTGGCCCTCTCACGTCTGCGTGCTAATCGCCTCTACGCGAAAATGGAGAAATGTCTCTTCCGTCAATATTCTACAGCCTTCCTTGGCTATATAATCTCCGATAAAGGTTTCACCATGGATCCTAAGAAATTGAAGTCTGTTTTGGATTGGCCGCTGCCGAATTCCCTAAAAGCCGTTCAGCGATTCCTTGGTTTCTCTAACTACTATCGAAAATTCATCCGTAATTTCTCCACTATCGCACTACCCATTACGGCTTTGACCAAGAAAGGTGCTGATCCCACAGCGTGGTCTTCCGAAGCCATCAAAGCCTTCAAGTTCCTCAAAAAGGCTTTTGTTTCTTCCCCCATCCTTCGACATCCGGATACAGCCCTTCCTTTCACCCTGGAGGTAGATGCTTCTGACGTGGGAGCTTGGGCAGTACTCTCACAAAGATCTTCTCCACAAGAAAAACTGTACCCATGTGGATTCTTTCCCAGGAAATTATCTTCTGCCGAGAGAAATTATGATGTCGGGAACCGTGAACTTTTGGCTATCAAATTAGCCCTGCAGGAATGGAGACATCTTCTCGAAGTGTACCAAAGAGCAAGTAGCCATCCTCTCCGATCACAAAAACTTATTATATATCGAAGGGGCTCGTCACCTAGGATCCCGTCAAGCATGTTGGGCATTGTTTTTCTCTCGTTTTAATTACACAATCTCTTATATCCCCGGAATCAAGAATATCAAGGCCGATGCTCTTTCTCGCCAATTCTCTACGGAGGAAGGATCTAACGAATCTTCTGAAACGATCCTTCCCGCAAAACATATAATTTCTGCCAATAATTTTGATATCATGGATGAAATCAATAAAGCTCAGGCTCATATTCCTAGGAGATTTAAGGTGCCAGAAGGTCGTCTGTACGCTGCTCCACGTTTTTGCCACAAGATCCTTGAGTGGGGGCATTCCTCGAGGTCTGCGGGGCATCCAGGCTTCAAGAGAACTGTGGTGGACCTTATCAAACGGACCTCTTGGTGGCCCAAAATGAACAAGGACATTTTTTATTTCACCAGAGCCTGCCCAGTCTGTGCCCGAGCAAGTCCACCCGACACAAACCTTTGGGTTTTCTCCCGCCTCTTCCTATCCCAGACCAGCCTTGGAAGCATATTTCTATGGACTTTATTGTGGAACTACCTAATTCTCATGGCATGAATACGATCCTCGTGGTAGTGGACAGGTTTTCTAAACACACACACTTCATACCCCTCAAAGGTCTTTCCAATTCAGCCACCTTGGATGACATTTTTTCTAAATAAATTTTCAGGTTAAACGGCGTACCACTTTCTATTGTTTCTGACAGAGGTACTCAATTCATCTCTTAATTTTGGCGAGCATTCTCACAAATTGGCATCTCCCTTCTCTTCTCCTCGGGTTACCATCCGCAAACCAACGGCCAGACGGAAAGAATGAATCAAATTTTGGAGCAGTACTGTATCTCAGATGCTTTGTATCAGAATCTCAAGACAATTGGGTGGATCTATTACCCTGGGCGGAGTTCGCTATTAATTCACTGAAGAATGAGTCCACGCAAGAGTCGCCTTTTTTCATTAATTATGGGTACCATCCCAGCAGTATTCCCCTCTCCTCCCTCCCCTCTGGTGTTCCTGCAGCGGATACTCATGTCTCTAATCTACAGAATTCTTGGAAAAAGATTCAAAGAGCCTTGCAAGGGTCCATTCAAAGACAAAAGACGCAAGCAGATCAGCGACGTCGGGTGGTCCCAGTATACAAACCTGGAGACAGAGTCTGGCTTTCCTCAAGAAATATCAAACTCAAAACCCCTTCCCAGAAGGTCGCTCCTAGATTTTTGGGTCCCTTCAAGTCCTCGAACGGATCAACCCAGTAGCATATCAACTTTCTCTTCCTCTCACCATGAAAATACCCTCTGTGTTTCGCGTATCCCTCCTGAAACCCTTTGTTCAAAATGTACACTTTCTGGACCGCCCTTGGAGACCTAGTCCTATCACAGTACAAGGACAACAGGAATACAAAGTCCAGTCCATTCTTGATTTATGTTGGACCAGGGGCAGACTCCAATTCCTCGTTCATTGGAAGGGATATGGCACCGAGGAACACTCATGGGTACCTTGTCATCACATTCATGCTCCAGCCCTCCTCAAAAAATTTTGTCGGAAATTTCCTCACAAGCCTTGGGAGGATCGTCCGGAGTCCGATCCTCAAGGGAGGGTACTTTAACGGATCGGGGGACACGCTCCTCTCAGCGGGTCCCCATCACCTCTAGCCCCACGGTAGCCTCTTGCCCTGTGTCTCCGCTCTCAGCAGCTTACCTCCTCCATGCCGAGCCGTTCGTCCGCGGCGCACGCCGCATCTGCATGCATGCAATCGGGGCGCGCGCACGGCAGCCTGCTAGAAGGCACGCGCACCCGATCCTCTTACCTGCCCTCCCATGCTGCAGGCGCCGCCCCTCATCGGCTGCAGGCTATTACCAGGTATCACTCTCCTGTCTCGCTTCCTGCTTACCTGGACATATCGTTTCAACCACTCGGCCAAGCCTCCGCTCCACCCCTTGCTACCATTGGCTCCTACTCCTTTATTACCCCAGTCTGCTCTCTCCGTCGTCGCTCAGCATAGTTTCTCTGTGGCTCCTGTGTGCAGTGACTTTGCCAAGATCTCTCTTCCAGCTCCATGTTCCTGTCCCTGCCACTGTTTGGATTCCCTTGGTTTGATCTCGGCTCGGCTTTACTACGTGTACCTCTCTACTCCTGGACTCTGCTTTGGACCTCACTACACTTCCTTCTCCTGCCCCTGACCCTTGGCTCTAGGACATTAACTCTCCGACTTCTGGCACCCCGGACTCTGCAAGTATATCGTTAACCCTTTTCTCACCAGGCCCGGCAACACAACTTACCACACTCCGAGCACGCTCTCACTGCTGTGGGTGTGTGTTATACCCTTACCCACCTCAGTACTGGGGAAGGGCTGGGTCTGCGGGCTGGGTCTGCGGGCATACAGGCGTTACAGTAAAATAATGCACAAAGTCACATGCTGTAGCCTTATGCACTATACAGTACAGCTGTAGTGTATTCTGTACCCTAATATTCAGTTTTAACATATTTTTTTCTTCTCTTGTTCCAGGAATCATGGACAAAGTACTTTTTCAAGAGCAAATAGTCACCTCTATTGTTGAATACGTTAGGCATGATTTTCCATTTGGTGGTCACCGGTTCTTCCAGGATAATGACCCTAAACATGCCGCCTCTCTGACAACATTCTTGCGAGCGGTATCAACAGGGTTAAGACATCACCGGAGTAAGTGCTCCACTGTACATTAACTTTTTCTCATTGTTTTAAACTGTTTTTTCTGTTCAACAAATTCACCATTTTTTCCACTCCCGTTCCAGATCACCAGATATTAATCTCATACAATTGGTGTGGCATGCGCATAAGGATCACATCATAAACATTGTTAAGCCATCCAAAAAGGAGGAATTAATACAAGGAATAATGAGTTTGTGAAACGACAAACTGACTGTACAAAGATGCAACAACAACATAGACCATATTAGCAGCGTTGTGCCCATTTTTTTTAGAGTGTAATGGGAGTGTAACCGGCATGTAGTAAGGTACAGTACTTTGCTGTACTGTAGTAAGGTAAGTACAGGAACAGTAAGTATAGTACAAGTAAGTATGGTAATGACAATAACTTGATTAAATGTTAGCCTTCTATTAAATGTAATTGAATGTTAACCATTTTATGTCTGCGCTTACTCTCCTATTTATATATACTGAATTATATCAAGAACTATATGTATAGTATTTGTATAAGAAACACGTGTAATACCTATTATTTTTACAAATTCATTACAGTTTACATGTACGGAAAGTTAGAGTTTATTCATGTTGTATGGCTTTCAGTAGTGTTAACCAGTCAAGGCCTTCAATTCACTAATCCTGCAGCCATTTTTATTCTTTCACATATGCTGCACTGCTGGAAGGGGAGGGGATTTCCAAGCTTATTGAACAGTGTGCGTAATTACAGTCAATAGTTTGTCCTAATCCCCCCCTCTCTCAATGACAAAAGAACTCCATGGTCATTTATAGGTGACAGCTAAACCCCATGGAATAAAAAAACACAATAGCCAAAACCTGAAACATTACAGTGTATGTGTCTTTGTGTGTGAATATCCTATTGTGAGTGTGTGGTAGCCCATCTTGGTCTAATGCTGTAATGAGCCTAAAGGATTAAAGTTAAAAGAACTCCTTTGATACTGTACAATGTTTGTGTGTGATATTTCCATAAACAGTATGATACAGTAAGCAGACCAAGCCTACCCAAAGTTGAAGGTACTGTATTGAATAGAACTCCCACCCCCCCCAAGAAAATAACGACTATGCCACCTCATAGAGAAATACAAATGTGGTGATTTTTTAAATGTAAAAATTGATAAAATATGAGAAAAAATGCATGACAAAGTTTTCCTTAAAAGCACTCATTTATTAAGCCCTGCTCAAGAAAAAAAGAAAAAAAAATTAAATTGTTTCATCTTTGTGTAATTCTGGGAAGAGCGTGCAGGATTACAGTTTAAAGAAATTATTTGAAATGTTAATCAAAATTTTAAGTCCCTTAAGACCATGTTTGTGTTTATGATATTTCCCTATAAAGTATGATAAGCAAATCAAGCTTACCCAAAGTTGAAGGTATTGTATGAAATTCCCCACGCAAAACAAAATTAATAATTTTTCATTTTTTTTAGGGTTTCTTGCCCAAATAAATTACACATGCAAAGCCCAATTATACAGTAAACAGCAACCTCATTGCTGAAATAATAATGTTGTGATTTGAACAATGTTGAAATTGATGAAATATTAAAAAAAAACATTACATAAAATGTTTCTTCGAATCACTCATTTATTAATCCCTTCTCGAGGAAAAAAAAAGGATATGCCTTTTTTTTGGCTTGACTTGCAGTTTACATTGGCAGTGAAGTCATTTTAGCCAAATTACAGTACAGGTCTTCTTATCAGCCATGCACATGCATGTGAAAGTGGCAAAAGTAATTGCTTAGCCAAGACCCAAAGCATACAGTATGTATTTTAATGTATCTTTCTGTGTGAACGTGAAATTCTAGCAAAACCCCCAGGGGAATTAAATGTAATACTGTATGGTACATTATATTTACCTTCATTATAAATTTTGCCAAACAGGTGGAGATGAGCCAATGTCACAGGTGTATTGTGCGTACAAGCTGGGGTCACTCATTGTAACGCTTGGCCTGCCCACAAGCCAGACGAGACACCGGGACTGAGGTGGAAAGGAGTAATACCACACACCTAACAGTAAACGGGGGCACGGCCGGAGTGTGGAAGTAGCGTAGATGGTCCGGGTATCAATAATAGAAAAAGTACCGTACTTGCCAACTCCAGCGCTGGGAGGTAAAGTCCGTAAGCCAAGGGTCGTGGAATAGAGAGAGCAGCATAGTAGAGTGTCCGTAAGCCGTGTCCAAGGGATGTAGAGGTCTGCAAAGTAGAGTCCAAAGCCAAATCCAAGGGGTTCCAGAGAGCAGCGTAAACGAAGTCCAATGCCAAAGGTCAAATCCAGGGAGGTCAGCAGAGTATCCAGGGACAGGGACAGCAACTGAAAGAGAGAAGGGGCCAGGCAACCGCAGACAGCACCAAGATACAGAAGCTATGCAGAGCAATGAAGGAATGGTGAGGGGAGACTAAATAGGGGGCTGGAACCTATCGAGGAAGGGGAGGAATGGAGGAGCGGCCCGAGGGAGGACCTGATAGGCAAGAAGTGTCTGGGAGGTTGGGGACTATCAGAGTGAGGGGAGGAATGGAGGGGTGGCCCGAGGGAGAAGCTGATAGGGGAGAAGTGCCTGGGAAGCTGGGGCTTGTTAGAACAAAGGGAGGAGCGGAGGAGCAGCCCGGGAAGGATCCGATATGGGAGAAGGGCCTGGGGGGCGGACATGATGGAGCAGGGGCAGGGAAGCGCGTGGTGTGCTGCGTCAGAGGGAACGGAGTCAGGCGCCCGGCGCCAAGAAATGGAGGCCTGGGTCCGTGCGCGCCCGTAGGGGTGATGCGCGTGACTTGGAAGTGCGGGTGCAGCCGCGGTGGGGACCGCAAGGGGCAAAGGACGCCGCCGGGAAGCCTGAGCGGCATGACCCAAAGGTAAGGAGGCGCTGGCAGCGGGTATACCCGCAGCGCGAATCCTTATACTCATGTAGTCTGCATTACATTTATCTTCATTATATACCTTGCCAACTGGGTGGAGATGGCCCTATGTTAGGGGAGAACAGCATTGTACATAACAGTCGGGATCAATCATGTAATCAGCATTATAGTTGATCAGGTGCCTGCTGACGCTGGTAATCAGGCGGGGCCAAGTAGCAAGGATTGCAGTTTATCAGGTTTTCAGTCACGGTCAGCCCATTATTGCAATAGTATTGGGAAGCCGGTGTTGGTCCTGTACACTGCAGGGTCGTGAAGTATGTACTGTACGAATCTTAAATGGATGAAACCTGACCTTTCTTATTTTGAAGTCACCATGAGTAATCATACTGGCAAAAGCTGGTAGCACAGACCAATATCCTCTTGTACAGGTATCTCTCTGAGCAGAGGTTGTGCAAAAAAAGCTATCCTCATTAGTTAATGTTTGACTTATGGAATGCTTCCAGCCATTTTGGTTCGGTGAAAATGTAAAAAATTCATATTTGTCAATTATAAAGTCGCATATCTCTGCTAAAGTAGCCTTCTAATCTGTTCCAGCATTAATTGCAGAAAATATGAGAAATGTGTAACTACATTGTAGTTTGGTATAAGGATTTGACATGATGTACATTTCACCAAGTGCAGGGAAGCAATGTAGAATAACGGAACAAGCATTCTGTATGCTGTGGAGATTTTAATTGCGAAACACTTACAGTAGATTTGATAATGTCTTCATCGACCCAGGTCAATTTACAATGGATGACTGTAGCAGCCACTCTTTTTATCTAGTTTTTAAACACGTGCAAATTGACTACACACAATTCACTGGTTGCCCTGTGCAAAGGGATTCATTTTTTCCATCTGGCGGAAACATGTAGAACTGCACCCAACAAATCACAATCATAGTAATCACGGAAATCATCAATGGTAAACAGGTGTGTGATTGACAGCCTTCACGCAAGAATAATGAGTAGAGGCCACGTGGATTATAGAAGACTTTACGAACACGGCGCCGAGAAATTATCCAATAATGGCCACTGCATCTGTACTATTTTAAATAAACAACAAATATGCAGCGGACCATCCCTAAAAATAGGATAGTGAGTGGTTTTTAGTTTATAACAAGCATCTAGGTTATACAAATCTTTTTTGTAATTAATGGTAATTTTTTCTTTATTCTTTGTTTTTTACCATAATTATTTATCAATGACTAATAGTACTGTACTACTACAGTATGTTTGTTGAAATAAAGAAATAACTAGAGAACTATTGAGTAATAATTTAACTACCAGTAGTTCTTACTCTTATCAAATATGTCTACGATTTATTAACTAAATGATATGCAATTTGGCATATTGCACATTAATTTCAATAATTAAAGGCCGTTAACACAACCTTGAAATACACAAAAAAAATAATTAAAAAGTAATATGTAACAATGAGTTGTTATTATTAACTATGTCTATGATTGATGATAAAGTAGATGCATTTTAGCATACTGCATATGAATTGGAAGCAAATACTAAAGCTGACTTGCTATCAAAAAAGGTGATCTAATGTAATAAATAATGAAAGAGTTGTCGTAAATACTTTGAGGTGTACTATGTCTATGATTGGATCAATTTTCATTCATTATCAATCACGTTATTTAATTTCAACAAAGGCTGCATTATTGTATAGCCTTTATTATACATTCATAATTATCCCGTGTTCTGACAAGAAAATTACTCGTTCATGAGATTGATTCCGATTGTCGATCTCAGCTACGAGTGCACACATGAATAACACCAACACCAGTTATTATGGGTAAATATAATTTATTAGGTACTTAGCTTTGGATATATTTTAGCATTCTATGGCACTCAGGATACCGTTCATGATGTCATCAACAACCAGGGGACTCCCATCATCAGTTACGATGAACTGCCTGGTCAATAGTTGCTATTCTGTGATCCATTTGTCTGGCACATTCCTGTGCTGTACAAATGTATAACAGCACACATCCAGGCATTCAGCCAACATCCCAGTAAGGAATGCGGGGGAGTCCAGCTATATCTCGCACTTTCTCATAACAATTATTCTAACTGTTTATTTCCATCAGTATCCTTTTCACAGCAAAGTACTACATTTTAGTATGTCTGTAAGAGACAAAAGTTAACTAATCATGCACCTAGGCCATCAGAAACACAAGAAACTCTATTCTCATTACATTCCACTTATTCTTTATTTTACAGCTTAGGCTCAACTAAACCAGTTACAAAACAGAAACTTTGACTAAATATTTGCAAGCATGGACCATCAGAGACAGAAACAGACTTAATTTCTATTACATCCCATATGCCAAATTTTGAATCATTAAAATGTAAATAGATGGAGTTTGACAAATTGTATATGAATTGGAAATAAAGGCCAATAACACAGCCTTGAAATCTATACCCATTATTAATCTAATAAAAAAAATAAAAACTAGCTGTAAGCTTAACTATATCTAAGGTCATTATAGCAGCAGTCCAGGCGGCCATTTTTTAATTTAAATTTTTCCCTTTAATATGTACATCAATACAATCCACACAATGATAAGTAATTAGCTAAGTTGCCGATCGATCTGTTCTCCTGTGATTGATCAGCAGGTTTGGCTCCAGGTTCACTAAATGTCATCGCAGCAGAAGAGGACCAAAGATGCAAAGTACTTAGGAGAAGATCATGTGTCCAAACAGTCACTAGATACAATTGGTGCACTACTAGACAGAGGGCAGGGCTCAAAAAAGGGTATGCCAGAGCCAGTTCCAGAAGAGAGAGGGGATGTAACTTTATAAATGATTGCTATAAAAACAAAAAAATGCTTTTTACATTATAATAAAATAAACATGTAATTCAGAGTTGTTTTAAAAATAAAATGCTACAAGTATTTTCTCATAGTACTGATTTATTTAAAAAAAGACTCACGTAGGATATTGCTTGGTCTACAGCTTCAACGCAGCATTCTCTTGAATAGTATTAGTAACCATCATTAACGTAACAAAAAAAATGGTAATTTAAATAACTTTTTTAACATGATTGACTATAATTTTTTTAATTATTATTTTTTTTTTGTAATTTCATTTTTGTTAACATTTAAATAATATAAAGTAAAAAACAACAAAAAGGACTGAGAAGGGTGGGCTCAGTAACAGCAACACTACAGTACAGAAAAATAAGCAGTATTCAAAATATGTTAGAGGAACAAGGCGATATAGAAAGCAGCAGAAATACGTAGCAGCAGAAATAAAAATGTTCACATAATTATTTATCAACAACTAATAGTATTGTACCACTACAGTGTGTTTGTGCATCAATCACTCCTAAGGCTCTTCCACCTGCACTGCCAGCTGAGCCTAAAAAATGTTGACCTCAGTAGGCTCACAGGAGGGGCATGGGTAGAGCCCCTCCAGCCCTGGCTTCCACCACCACTCATATATAAAAAAAAATGTAATAAATGAAAAAACGACTAGAAAATATTATTTTAACAAAATAGAAAAAAAGAAAATAACTACACAACTGACTGTGTCTTTGTGTGTGTTTGTATGTGTGTGTTTGTC
Source organism: Ascaphus truei (assembly GCF_040206685.1). Taxonomy (NCBI): domain Eukaryota; kingdom Metazoa; phylum Chordata; class Amphibia; order Anura; family Ascaphidae; genus Ascaphus; species Ascaphus truei. The sequence goes on along the minus strand of NC_134483.1, from coordinate 198,770,167 downwards.
TGCTGTGTATGTGGCTCTCACTCTGTCTCTAGCACTCTTTCTGTTTCACTCTCTCCCTGCTTTCCAAAATCAGTGTTCAGATAACATGTTGGAGTGGCATTATGTAGCTGCGGCTCTGATTCATAACAGCAGATTAATCCACTAAAGGTTTTTAATAATTATGTCAGATTAATCCGCTATAATTTTTTCTTACAATACGAGGGTAGAGGAAGCAGAGATCTGCATAGGATCAATAGAGGATGATTTATCCGAGGTCCAGCAATCCCTGGAAGAACTGCAAAAAAAACCCCAGAGGGTTAGAGGAAAACTAGATGACCTGGAGAACAGGTCACATCGGAATAATTGAAGAATTATTTGTGTCCAAGGAAGTCTGAAGCAAGTTAACCTGTATGACTTGTATGCAAAATAGCTGCCGACAAATCTGAAACTTGAATCTGATTACAAGCCAAGTAATATTGAAAGGGTCCACTGGATAAGGCCATTGAGAATGGAACAATTCCAGACTAAGACCTGTAATAGTATGAATCTTGAACATTGTGGAGAAACAAAAATGTCTGAAAGCCTGTAAAGAGCTTTTGTATGAAGAGCTATAGGCTCTTGTATGAATGAAAAAAGAACATGATAATTCAGGACAATTCAATCATTGTGTCTCAAAGAGGAGGGAACTTGGGAAAGTGTGCACGCATTTGTTCAAACAACATACAAAGTTTACTCTAACTTACACCACGACACTAAAGATTTTTACAGAGTCGGACATGAAAATCTTTATTTCACAATGTGAAGTGTAAGTCAAGAGAACAAAGCTAAGACAGAAAAGACCTGAAGCAGGGGATCAACAGGCATGCCGACCACGTGGAGCTAGAGATTCCCAGGTTCCATCGATGTTCTCAGGACAAATCCACATCTTCAAAGGCGGCGAGAGAATCTCCGGAAGGTTGACAGCAAACAGTTTGAGTGCTTTTTGAAAAATATCTGTGTAAGACGAGGGGGTGGGGGGGAGGAAGGAGGGAGCACTGTTCTGTGCTGATATTACATAGTTACATACAGTTATGTGCAAAAGGATGTACACCCTCTTTGAATTCTATGGTTTTACATATCAGGACATAATAACATAATCATCTGTTTTTTATCAGGTCTTAAAATGAGGTAAATACAACTTCAGATGAACAACAACACATGACATATTACACGTGTCATGATTTATTTAACAAAAATAAAGACAAAATGGAGAAGCCATGTGAGAAAAACTAAGTACACCTTATGATTCAATAGCTTGTAGAACCACCTTTAGCAGCAATAACTTGAAGTAATCATTTTCTGTATGACTTTATCAGTCTCTCACATCGTTGTGGAGGAATTTTGGCCCACTCTTCTTTACAACATTGCTTCAGTTCATTGAGGTTTGTGGGCATTTGTTTATGCACAGCTCTCTTAATGTCCAGCCACAGCATTTCAATTGTGTTCAGGTCTGGACTTTGACTGGGCCATTGCAACACCTTGATTCTTTTCCAGCCATTCTGTTGTAGATTTGCCGGTGTGCTTGGGATTATTTCCTGTTGCATGACCCAATTTCGGCCAAGCTTTAGCTGTCGGACAGATGGCCTCACATTTTACTCTAGAATACTTTGGTAAACAGGGGAGTTCATGGTCGACACAATGACTGCAAGGTTCCCAGGTCCTGTGGCTGCAAAACAAGCCCAAATCATCATCCCTCCACTACCATGCATAACAGTTGGTATGAGGTGTTTGTGCTGATATGCTGCGTTTGGTTTTCACCAAGCGTGGCGCTGAGCATTAAGCCAAACATCTCCACTTGTGTCTCATTTGTCCAAAGGACATTGTTCCATAAGTCTTGTGGTTTGTTCATATGCAACTTTGCAAACCTAAGCCGTCCTGCCATGTTCTTTTTAGAGAGTTGAGGCTTTCTCCTGGCAACCCTTCCAAACAAACCATACATGTTCAGTCTTTTTCTAATTGTTTCTAATTGTACTGTCATGAACTTTAACATTTAACATGCTAACTGAGGCCTGTAGAGTCTGAGATGTAACTCTTGTTTTTTTTGCAATTTCTCTGAGCATTGCACGGTCTGACCTTCGGGTGAATTTGCTGGGACGTCTACAACTGGGAAGATTGGCAACTGTCTTGAATGTTTTCCACTTTTGAATAATCTTTCTCACTGTAGAATGATGGACTTTAAATTATTTGGAAATGGCCTTATAACCCTTCCCAGATTGAGGGGCAGTAACAATTGCTTCTCTAAGATCATTGCTGATGTCTTTCCTCCTTAACATTGTGTTAACACACACCTGCATGCTCAAGACCAGCAAACTGCTAAAACGTTGGCTTTTATAGAGGTGGTCACACTTGCTGATGATCAATTAATCAAGGGCATTTGATTAGCAGCACCTGTCTGCTACTTAGCATCTTAATTCCTATGGAAGCAGTAAGGGTGTACTTAGTTTTTCCCACATGGCTTCTCCATTTTAGCTTTAATTTTGTTAAATAAATCATGACACGGTGTAATACATCATGTGTTGTTGTTCATCTGTGTATTTACCTAATTTTAAGACCTGCTAAGGAACAGATTATTGTTTTTATGTCATGATCTGTAAAACTATAGAATTTAAAGAGGGTGTACTTTCTTTTTCACACAACTGTAGATACAGAGTAGATGAGGTTGAAAAAAGACATACGTCCATCAAGTTCAACCTATGCTAAATTTAGACAACAGATACCTTATCCTATATCTATACTTACTTATTGATCCAGATATAACTAAGCACAGGTATGGGATATGATGGAAAGGAGATCATACACATGACAACATGACTAACCATAACTATGCTTATATCAGAATGTAAAAAGTTTAAAATGTTGACATTCCTGATTTAAAAAAAAAAGGGGAAGGTGTGAGGGAGATAGTCGATAAAGGTGGTGAATGTGCAGAGTTCACATCGGTAGGCTGGGTTAAGTTAATTAAAGCAGAAGTAAATCTCTCTTGGAAAAAAGGAGTCAAATAAACGTAATAGTTTTTACACAGATTAGTTTGTAAAGTTTAAAGTTGAAAAGTTATAGATAACAATGTTTAATGTGAGGTTAATATCAAGAAGACAAAAGGTTATAATATGGCCAAAACACAAGAAAATGAGTGAACATCATTCCAATCAGTGACATTATAGTAAGAGTAATATCTAGGAAATTCAAGGGATTGAACAATCGTATTAAAAGAAAAAAGATCTAAAGTTATTTAAAAAAAAAAAACAGAAAGCATATATTGCATTCTTATAGGAGACTCACCTAGACTATATGGAGAAAATTCAATTACAATGAGATTGGGCCAGAGACTGTGGGCCTCATGCAGTGAAGTACGATAGAAATTATTTCTGTGTCGACTACCGGACACTGAAAAATCGCACGGTACCCGATCAGTACACTCTTCCCCGCATCAAAGAGATTCTCAACGCCCTGACGGGGAGTCAATGGTTCAGTGTCTTGGACTTGCGATCTGGATACTACCAGGTACTGATGGGTGTAAAAGACCATTAGAAGACTGCCTTCATCTGTCCCCTTTGCTTCTATCAATTTACGTGTATGCCCCATGGCATATGTGGAGCTCCAGCCACATTCTAACGTCTCCTGGAGAAAACCATTGTGACATGAATCCTCGGGAATGCTTGGCCTACCTGGATGACATTATCGTCTTTGGTAAGACCTTAGAGGAATATGAAGAACAGCTGCTCAATGTGCTGGACAGTCTGGGGCGAGAAGGCCTGAAACTGTCACTCGACAAGTGCCGGTTCTGCAACACCTCGGTGACCTACATGGGATACATTGTGTCCGCTGATGGAATTGCCACTGATCCAGCTAAAGTTGAAGCAGTGGTGAATTGGCACAGACCCGAGAATGTCATGGAGCTGAATTCTTTATCGGCTTCTGTGGCTTATTTTGGCCACTTTGTGGAGGAGTATTCAAGCAAGGCCAAGCCTCTCAACAATCTCCTTAAAAAATACCCTGAGGACACAGGGCGAAAGGCCACCTCTGCCGGACAGTCGTTCGATGACAAATGGACGGCTGAATGTGAGCAGGCCTTCCTGGGTCTGAAAAAAGTCTAACAGAAGCTTATGCCAACCCAGAACAGCCCTATATTCTCCATGTAGATGCAAGTCTCAACTGCTAGGGTGCCGTCCTGCACCAGAAATTCCCAGAGGGACTCCGAAATGTAGCCTATGTCAACCGTAGTCTGACTCCCAGTGAGCAGAACTATCCGGTACACAAGCTAGAGTTCCTCGCTCTCAAATGGGCAATCATGTATAAACACCATGATTACCTCTATAGTGTCAGTTTTGAAGTAAGGACGGATAACAATCAGCTCACTTACATATTGACAACCGCCAAGTTGGATGCTACCGGCCATCGATTGTTGGCGGCCTTATCAAACTACAAATTTACCATGAAATATAAACCGGGGCCACTGAATATTGGAGTAGATGCCCTATCCCGAAGACCAGGCCTGAACACCACCCCTAATGAAGACCTCTGCGAGGAGATCCCTGGACCAGGAATGCGAGCCATGTGCCACACCACGGCAATCATAGAAGATAGAGTAGCTTTCTCAGAGTTAAGGGTTGCGGACTCCTTAGGGTGCCAATCCAATGCCATCACCGCCGCATATTGTGACCCTGAAGGGATGAATATCACTAATGATAAGATCATTCAATGGAAAAACATGGTAGAATACAGATGCGGGACCCTGTGGCTGGCATCATTCGCCAGGCCGTCCAGAGGAACAAGCCTAAACTTCTGAAGCGTTTCCCGAGCGACGTGGTCGCTATACTTATGCATGAAGCAGACAAATTTGAAATGGATAACTGCCTACTCTATTGGGTGGTACAGTTTCACAACCACCCAGATAGAAGACAATTGATTCTGCCTAGGAACCTACAACATATGGTTCGGAAAGCCTTGCACGACGAGCATGGACATATCGGCGTGGAGAAGACCTTTGGGTTGGTCCGAGACCGATTGTTTTGGCCAAAGATGCACGAGTCAGTGGGACGACACTGTCGTCGTTGCTCAAGTTGTATCCAGTGCAAGACGCTTCCTACCGAGTCTCACCAATGGCTCATTTGAAGAGCTCGGGCCCCATGGAATTAGTGTGTATGGATTTCCTGTGCATCGAGCCTGTTTCCCATAGTGTAATGTGTTGTTCATCACGGACCATTACATGCGATATGCACAAGCCTTACCCACCAAAGACCAGAAGGCCATCACGGTTAAGAAGATACTGTGGGAAAGGTACTTCGTACATTATGGCCTGCCCAACCACCTTCATTCTGACCAAGGCCAGGATTTTGAGAGCAAGTTGATCCGGGAACTGCTCAAGATTCTTAATATCACAAAGTCCCGGATGTTACACCGGTGCTGCCCGCAGACCAGACCCGTCCCCTGTGCTGAGGTGGGATGTAGGGATACACGCACCCGCAGCAAAGGGAGCACGTCCGGAGTGTGGTGTTAGTGTTGCCAGGCCAGGTATAGTAAGGAAGACAATACTTGCCGATACCGGTAGTAGAGGAGGAGTAGTTATTGCCGTTGCCAAGATCAGGGATTGGGGAGTTGCGGATGGTCGAAGGTACACTGGCGACACACTTTATCGCAGTGCGGCCAGATCCGCAAGCCGGGAGATTTCCCGGCTTGCTAGTGGCCGCCCCTCGGCGTGCCGCGCGTCATAGACGCGCGGTCACGCGTCATCGGGAGCCTGCGCCCCCTGCACGCGTGTCCAAGGGCTCCCCGAGGGAGCCCTGGTGTCCCGCGATCGCGGGACAGCGGCAGGGGGTTCCGGGGGACCCGGCGGACCCGGCAGCGGTAGGGAGAGCGCCCCGATCGGAGGGCGCTCTTCCGCTGCTTCGGCGCGCGCCCGTCACACTCGGGCGCGCGCCAGGCTACTGCTGCGGCACAGAACGGGCAAATGCTCGAATAAACTGTGCCGCAGCAGTATAAGCCGTGTTACAGGGATGCCAGAAGTCACGAAGTCCAAGTAGAGCCGAAGTCGAGAGCCAGAGGGGGTAGTCGTCCAATCCGCGTCAATACCTGGGGAGTCACTGAGAGAGTAGTCAAATGCTTCCATACAGAACTATGTTGAGCGACGAGTGATGGGAAGCACAGGCATAATAAAGCTGGGAAGGCTAATGGGAAAAGGGGGCAGGCCTGGAGGACTGCAAGGAGTCCTCCCTGATAGGAGGGAGGTGTTACAGCCCAGCTGAGTGTAATCATTGATTTGCATGGAACTGTGTGATGCTTGGGGGCGACGCCTCACTGCAGGAGCAGTAGTTAAAAGTGCTCTGTTAGGCATGTGCTCTGTAAGCTGGGAATGCATGCACATAACGTCTGGGGCTGGCGTGCATGTGTGCGTGGATTCGGTGACTGCCGCGCGTATGCGCATGGGGAAAGAGACAGATGCACGTGTGCGCGTAGAGCGCGGAGCTGGGGACACACGCAGAGGCTGCGGATCAACAGGCACCTCTTCGGTTGATGCAATCCTGTGAGTGTCAGTGGCAGACATCGGAGGTATGTGGGAATAGCGCTGCAGATGCTTGGACGCCTGAGTACCGACGGGAGGTGAGTAATGGTCGTGCTGACGGCGCTTAGACACCAGATTCCTTACAGTAACCCCCCCTTCACGAACGGCCTCCGGACGGTCCTTAAATGGTTTGTTTTGAAACCTCTTCCTTAAAGTCTTCAGAAGAACCGGAGCGTGGATATCACGAAGTGGAACCCAAGACCTTACTTCTGGGCTAAAACCCTTCCAGTGCACGAGGAACTGCAGTTGACCCCTGGATATGCGAGAATCAAGCAGGGACTGGACCTCTTATTCTTCCCTATTCTGGGTAATAACCGGATCAGGCCTACGGTTATGGTTGGGGAAGAAATGACTGGATACGAATAGCTTGAGTAGAGATGTGTGAAACACGTTTGGTATCTTCATGCTGTCGGGAAGTTGAAGCCGGAATGCTACCGGATTAATCTGTTCAGTTATCGGAAAAGGACCCAGGAACCTCTGCGCCAATTTTGGGGAAGGTACCTTCAAATAAATGTTTCTTGAGGACAGCCATACCATATCCCCTGGCTTGTATCTGGGTGCCGGATGGCAGTGGTGATCTGCCTGATGTTTGGCCCGTTGAGAGGCGGTAAGAAGAGCAGACTGAATCTTGGACCATGCTGATTGCAGAGATGTGACACGGTCATCTACAGACAGGACTCTGGAAGGAATGTTGGAGACGGGAAGACATGGGGGATGAAAACCGTAATTGATGAAAAATGGCGACTCTCGGTGGACTCGTTGGTAGCGGAGTTAAAAGCATATTCGGCCCATGGCAAAAGTTGGGTATTTTTCCAGGGACTGATTGACCCTTTCTGTTTGACCATTGGACTGAGGATGGTAAGCTGAGGAAAAAGAAAAAGAGATCCCTAGTCTTTTGGTAAAAATTATCCAAAATCTGGATACGAACTGTGACCCTCTGTCAGACACGATGGACGAAGGAATACCATGAATGCGAAAGATGTGATCAGTGAAGATATCAGCAAGGGCAGGTGAGGTGGGAAGTCCTTTGAGCGGGATAAAGTGAGCCATCTTAGAAAAACGATCCACCACTACTAAAATCGTATTCATCCCTTTGGACCTTGGCAACTCCACAATAAAATCCATTGATATGTGTGACCATGGACATTCTGGGATGGGCAGAGGAAGGAGAAGACCATGAGGCCTTTCATGAATTGTCTTGTTTTGCGCACAGACCGGACAAGCGTGCGTATATTCGAAAATGTCTTTGGACATCTTGGGCCACCAAAAGTTGCGACGTATAAGGTTAGCCAGGATGACCAGCAGCTCTCGAGGCATGTCCCCAATCCAGAACCTTGACGATCTTGTCAAATCTTCTGAAGCAAGATGCGGCGAAAATCTTCTCGTGAGGTAAAATGGTCTCCATGGAATCTTCTGGTCTCTCTTCGGAAGAATGTTGTCTTGAGAGAGCATCGGCTTTGACATTTTTAGTCCCAGGAATATATGACAGTTGGAAATTAAATCTGGAAAAGAACAAAGACCAGCGGGCTTGCCGTGGACCCAAACGGCGAGCGTTCTCTATATATAATAAATTCTTATGGTCTGTGAGGATGCTGAACGGTTCCCTCGACCCTTCCAGGAGATGCCTCCATTCTTGAAGTGCCATTTTAACGGCCAGTAACTCTCTGTTCCCCACGTCGTAGTTCCTCTCCGCTGAGGTAAATCTCTTCGAAAAGAATGCGCAGGGATGCAATTTTTCTTGGGGTGAAGGTCTCTGGAATAGAATGTCACCGGCACCAGAATCAGAGGCGTCCACCTCCAACACGAAAGGGAGATCAGTGTTGGGGTGATAGAGAACCGGTGCGGACTCAAAAGCCTCCTTAAGTGTGTTGAAGGCAGTATTGGCCTCTGGTGACCAAACCGACGGATCGGCCCCCTTCTTCGTAAGGGCTGTGATAGGTGCAACAATTCTGGAGAAATCACGGATAAACTTGCTGTAGTAGTTCACAAATCCCAGGAAGCGCTGGACGGATTTAAGAGAGTCGGGTCTAGGCCAGTTAGTAACGGCTTTTAATTTGTCCGGATCCATCAAGAAACCATCGCTGGAAATAATGTAGCCTAGAAACTGGGTCGAAGTCTGATGGAAGGTACATTTCTCCATCTTGGCATATAAGCGATGTTCACGAAGGCGAGAGAGTACGTAAGATTTATGAAAGATGTGGTCCTGTAAATCATTTGAAAAAATCAGGATATCATTCAGATAGACTATGACAAAGTCGTTGAGTACTTTACGGAAGACATCATTAATGAAATCTTGAAAAATGGCCGGAGCATTACACAGTCCGAAAGGCATCACAAGGTATTCGTAGTGGCCACTACGTGTGTTGAAGGCCGTTTTCCATTCGTCTCCTTGACTTATGCATACAAGATTATAAGCTCCCCTGAGGTCCAGCTTGGAGAAGACTTTGGCACCTTGCAACCTATCAAAATGTTCAGTGATAAGGGGGAGTGGGTAGTGATTCTTTACGGTGATGCGGTTAAGCCCTCTATAATCAATACAAGGTCTTAAAGTTCCATCCTTCTTCTTTACGAAGAAAAACCCTGCTCCAGCTGGTGAAGTAGATGGACGAATAAAACCTTTCTTCAGGTTCTCCTGGATGTAATCGTCCATAGCCTTAGTTTCGGGGAGCGACAGAGGATAAGTCTTGGACTTAGGTAATGTGTAACCAGGAATCAGGTCAATAGGACAGTCATATGACCTGTGTGGGGGTAGAATGTCAGATTGTACCTTATTAAATATGTCCAGAAACTGGTGGTAAACCGTAGGGAGGTTCGTCTCAGGAACGGTGGTATTGGCTAGCAGTCGCTGTGGTTCGCCTGACCTTGGTTCCCAAGTGATGGGGTTGGTGGATGTCCAATTGATCCGTGGGTTGTGTAGTTGTAACCATGGCAAACCTAGGGTTATGGGTGTTCCCGGAGCCTGAATTACGTCGAGGGTCAGGGTTTCCTTGTGATTATCAGAGGAAAGTACAACCGGAACCGTCTCTAATGAGATAAATGCCGGCGTGAGTGGATGCCCATCAATTCCGACCAAGGCGATAAGGATCTTTTTCTCCACGAGCGGTATCTGGTAGTGTCTGGCGAACTCTTAATCCACAAAATTGCCTCCGGCTCCAGAGTCTCTGAAGGCTACTGTGGAGACGCGGAACTTACGGCCTGAGAGGCACACGGGTATAGTGAGTTTCTTAGGGAATCCTTTTTGGGGAAGGGGACGAGGAGACATAACACCCACGAAGAGCCCCTTCATACTCACTGGGTGTTCCTGTTTTCCAGAGATGGAGGACATTCTTGGGTCAGATGTTTTTGCAGGTCCGCAATAATAGCACAATTCCCCGGTGCGGCGGAATTGCCGTATTGGTGTGCGAACCCATTGAACCCCCAACTGCATCAGTTCGCACGAGTTCAAGGAAGGACGGAGTGGTGAAGTGGACCTGGGGACTGTAGTAGTGCTGAGAGAGAGAGACGAAGAATTTACCGAGCGAGTGCGCTGGTGCTCCGTGCGGCGTACCTGAATACGTTGGTCCACTCTAATCGACAGAGTGATGAGATCCTCCAAAAAACCTGGCCTGGGTTGGAGAGCAAGTACATCCTTGATGCTGTCTGACAGTCCTTGCCAGAATACGGCGACGTAGGCCTCCTGTTCCCAGTTGGTCTCTGCTGCAAGGGTCCCGAACTCTATGGCATATTCAGTCACCAGTCTTCGCCCTTGAGTAATCTGTAAAAGAGAAGAAGACGCCACCTCCCGACGTGCGGGTGAATCAAACACTTGCCTGAATTCCGTCTTGAAGGCTGAGTAATTCTGGGTAAGGTCATCTCATCGCTCCCAGATGGGGGAGGCCCAAGCCAGTGCGCTACCCATCAACAGATTATAAACGTAGTCCACCTTCTTTCGGCCAGTAGAAAACTGGTGGGGGGCCATTTCAAATTGTACCTCACATTGATTAATGAAGCCCCGAAAATCTTGAGATTCACCTGCGTAAGGTTTGGGGTTAGGAATCCTCATATCTAATTCAGTCTGGTCTGCGTCTTGAGAGCTCGACATAATGTTACGCCAGTGCTGCCCGCAGACCAGACCCGTCCCCTGTGCTGAGGTGGGACGTAGGGATACACGCACCCGCAGCAAAGGGAGCGCGTCCGGAGTGTGGTGTTAGTGTTGCCAGGCCAGGTAGAGTAAGGAAGACAATACTTGCCGGTACCGGTAGTAGAGGAGGAGTAGTTATTGCGTTGCCAAGATCAGGGATTGGAGAGTTGCGGATGGTCGAAGGTATAAGCCGTGTTACAGGGATGCCAGAAGTCACGAAGTCCAAGTAGAGCCGAAGTCGAGAGCCAGAGGGGGTAGTCGTCCAATCCGCGTCAATACCTGAGGAGTCACTGAGAGAGTAGTCAAATGCTTCCATACAGAACTATGTCGAGCGATGAGTGATGGGAAGCAGAGGCATAATAAAGCTGGGCAGGCCAATGGGAAAAGGGGGCAGGCCTGGAGGACTGCAAGGAGTCCTCCCTGATAGGAGGGAGGTGTTACAGCCCAGCTGAGTATAATCATTGGTTTGCATGGAACTGTGTGATGCTTGGGGGCGACGCCTCACTGCAGGAGCAGTGGTTAAAAGTGCTCTGTTAGGCATGTGCTCTGTAAGCTGGGAATGCATGCACATAACGTCTGGGGCTGGCGTACATGTGTGCGTGGATTCGGTGACTGACGCGCGTATGCGCATGGGGACAGAGACAGATGCACGTGTGCGCATAGAGCGCGGAGCTGGGGACACTCGCAGAGGCTGCGGTTCAACAGGCACCTCTTCGGTTGGTGCAATCCTGTGATGGCGAGGAGCCAGAGTGCCAGTGGCAGACAACGGAGGTATGTGGGAATTGTGCTGCAGACGCTTGGACGCCTGAGTACCGACGGGAGGTGAGCAATGGTCGTGCTGACGGCGCTTTGACACCAGATTCCTTACACCGGACAACTCCGTACCATCCGGAGGGTGACGCTATGCTGGAGCGATTCAACAGGGCATTGCTGGATATTCTCGGCACATTGAAAGGCGCTCAGAAGTCTGAGTGGAGTAGACATGTGGAAACCTTTGTACACGCGTACAACTGTACTCGCCACGAGTCCACTGGGTTTTCCCCGTACTTTCTCATGTTCAGACGAGAAACCAGGCTACAGTGGATGTGCGTCTGAGGGTATCAAACAATGGGGTACCCAACACAACGCATTTCAAATACGTGCAAAGGCTTCAGGAGAGTCTGCAACAGACCTACCAGCTGGCCGAGAAGTCCTCTGCTCAGTTCAACGCCAACAACAAGAGGTGCTATGATCACAAATTCAGACACTGTGACATTTTTCCTGGAGATGCCATGTTTCTCCGCAATCTCGGAATTTCCGGGAAACACAAACTAGCAAACCATTGGCGTTATGGTGTATTTGAGGTCGAGTCACAGATGCTGGGCCTCCTGGTCTACCACATAAAAGACGCGGATGGACGGGTCAGGGTCTGGCACAGTAACCACCTTCTCCATATTCCACAAGTGGAAGACGATGAGCCCGAAATACCGGCTACACCACTGGACGGTGAGCCGGAACAAGTTGAGGCTGCCAAAGACACCAACCATAAGTCCACCAAAGACCACACAGATGGTGAAGAAACAGTCAATGAGACCGTAGAGGATCCTATGGAGGGACCCTCTCAAAGGGGACTCCAAAGTCATGGAGCACCTCTCGGAGGAGCTACAGATAAAGGGCCCCAACGACCAACGCCTACCGGGGTGGCTCCAACGAGTCAACCTCTGGATCCTAGTAGCCGTACTTCGTGCCCAGAGAGACTATTCAGAGACATTTATACCCTCAATGGGAGAAGCCTAGCCTCAGGACTTTTTTATTACTCCCCACAGGGAGTTGCTGAAAAACCACTCCGACGGAGTTAAAGAATTAGGCATCCTCCTGGCTGCAAAACACATAACACAGTGCAGCCAACATGGCTGCTAGAATCTCCGGAGGGGAGATTGGAACTTTGGGTGTGCTTGAAGTGTGAGCTGACAAGAGAGTGGCAGTAGGAGCTGGGACAAGGATGGAGTAAGTTATATATGCAGATGTCAGTGGCATCTGCACTAGGCCAGATACCCCCTGTTATGCCCCAGCTAGGCCCTGACTCCACATAGTTTGTGGATGCGATAGGGACTGGCCCCTCAGATAGGGACTCTGCCCTGCTTAGCAATATTAATGTTATGGACACATGGAGATGCCACACGATGGCTGCGGCCTGTGGTCTAGGACACAGATCGCCCTACATTAATAAAGACATTGTTTACAGTGGTACAATCCACGAGGGACCCACCCAACATAGAGGCAGAGGCTTCACAGAATCAGCATCAGATCTGTGGATCCCAGCATTGTGGCATCAGCGCGCCCGGGTGTGGCGGGTGTGGCATCAAAAGGCAGGTACCCAACGCATCAGTGCACCAACTCAAACACTATAGTGTGACAGCGCTGTCACACACACCTTTGGTGGGGGAGCGGAGCATTGGAGGATACAGCCGGGCATGGCCTGGTTGGTGGTGTGTATATAGATATCCTTGGTTATTTATGTTCATTAAAACTGTTACCTTTCATAAGTGTGTGTTTTATTGTATGCGGATCCTGTAGCTGAGTTATTCTACATCATAGAATCCTGTACAGGTGGAGGCGCTACCGACCGAACATCGACTCAGATATACCTCAGTTTCCCAGTAGCGGAGACTCAGATCTCCTGTGCACCACAGGTATTGCACCATATACATACACCGTAGCCACACATCTCTCAGGGGTGGGGAAAGTGCGCTACATGTGTTAATTGTATAATTTGTTATTTATGTAGCTGAGTCCCTACTCTCCCTCTGGTGTGAGGGAGCTGTTTAATATTTCCATAGAGCTCGGAAGTTGGGGGGGGGGGGGGCATTTTGGGAGTCGAGCATGCACATAGCGGTGAGGGCGCATGCGCAGAGTATGGAGTGCGGAGGCCATCTTAGGTTAGCTCTAGTGGGGGAAAGTGAACCTGAACCATCCTCAATAGTGCCAGCAAATGAACAAGAAGAGTTAAGCAAAATCCCAGATGCTGTAACGGAAAATAATCAGGATCCTTTGGAAGAAACCTCTTCCACCACAAATGGAGACTATTGGGCTCCACCAGAAGAAGTAGTGGGTAATGGACTTGGCCTCCATGTACCCTCACCAGCGGCTTCAATAAACCAGACACTCGACCGAAGGAGTCTGAGTTTCATTCCTACTAGAGACTACGTAGCTCAAGATTCACACCTTATGAGAGGGCCAGGGCCTCAAGCCGATGGTAGCCTCTCCACCCAAGAAGACGTCAGAGAAGAGACTAGTCGGAGTCAAAGAGTGAGACTCCCTCCAACGAGAATTGCATATGATTTGTTAGTGGCACCTCACTATGAGTCTCAGAAGATGTCTCGGAGCAGGTTTGCCTCTGTTACGACCATGCTCCCTGTTCATTTTGGTTTAGATGTACAGTATTGTACAAAGTTAAGTTGTATGATGAATTATATTTTTCATTATATCAAAGTTGTATATGTCTTCTCAAGCAGGGCGTTGAGGTTTCCACCAGGGGGAGATGTTGCCGAATCCCCTACCCTGCCTCCGGTGCGTGGGAGCTCCGCACGATCGGGAGGTGGCCATTTTGTGAGTTGTGCATGCGCATAGCGGTGAGGGCGTATGCGCAGAGTAAGGAGTGTGACGGCCATCTTAGGTTACCTCCGCACAGGCCACCATGGGACTTCATGTCCCAGAATCCCTAGAGGGAGGGACTGCCCATGTAGGGTTGTTCCACCCAATGTGATGCACGCAGGAGGGAGAGACAGGATAGCCTACGCATGCAGGGTGTGCACGAGTCAGTTCTGATAGAGGCACCGAAGAGACAGGTAGTGTCCAAGGAGCAGTAGCTTCCTAAGCTAGGTCTAAACCTTCCCCTGTATGCCCCAGCAAGGCCCTGAGCCACCCAACAATGTGTTGCAGGGAAAGCCCCAGATTGGGACGATTCCCATTACTGTGATTAGTATTGGGCAGGTGACAGGACAGCCACTCTGGAACCAGGCCACAGGACCCTGAGACTTTGTGTGAGACCCTCCAGCTGGAGCTCACACTTAGAAGAAGATCAGAACCCTTAGGAGAGTGGGGATTTGTGTTGGAGGCCCCGCTACCTCGGACCTGCTCCAACCCATCGTGCCAAGCAGCACCTAAGTACTGGAGTACCCAGGCAGGTACCCAACGTGCACCTCATCCAAAGGGTTAGCGCTACTTCACATTTGGGTGGGACTTGCTGGGACAGGTCACCAGGGGTATTGGTGACACAGCACCCTCAGTACTATGGGGGGAACCACCAAGTGCTGGGTCACTTGGGTTATACTGTGGGTACAGTTGGTATATGTTATATATGTTAGTATGTGTGTACAGTAAAGCTTAGTTATATACTTTGTGTGGTGTATTATTCTTTACTGTGTATTGGTTCCTGTGAGGGGTTATCCTACCAACGCTGGGCTCCTGCATAGGTGGAGGCACTGCACGCATGGAGCTAGAGCTCCCAGAGGTGGAGACTTAGGCCTCCTGTGAGCAACAGTTCAGAAGCATGCGTTGTTGCTGCGTAATTCCCCTAGGCACAGGGAAAGGGGGCTGCAGTTATATGATTATGTCACGTGTATTACTGCTGTAAAGTTCTATATACATTAATGGCACTATATACTGTACATAAAGATATACATACAACATACAAATGGCATACTAATACACACAATGATGGTCTGACCTCCCTCTGCAGACACACTGCAAAGTTACTTAGAACATATCCTTGTATGTCATTCGGCCCCATAGAAT
The DNA here is from genome assembly GCF_040206685.1 of Ascaphus truei. Lineage (NCBI taxonomy): Eukaryota > Metazoa > Chordata > Amphibia > Anura > Ascaphidae > Ascaphus > Ascaphus truei. The sequence continues at coordinate 198,754,694 of NC_134483.1, read as the reverse complement.
AGGAGAGAGAAATGAGCACAACCGGAATCATCCGAACTTGAAATTAGGAGGAAAGTGCATTATCCATAAAAAAGTAATAGTCATGGAGATAAAAATGGGCAATGCATTACCTTACCAACATGTTTCGTGCTACACAGAGCACTTTATCAAAGCATACACATCCCATCATCATTAACATATTTAAAGACTAAGAAATAATTGGCTTACCAATCCTGAACCCTATCTGGGATCCTCCCTGCAATCTGGGCAATGAGATTCTGGTATGGGTTCATTAGAGCGCGCACACGCGCCCCTGCAGGCAGCCCCCGCCTCCCACACGAAATCCTGGGCCAGCAGGGATAGGAAAAAAACCCCAGCTAAAACACGCATGCGCAGAGCCAGCAGAGGGCTTCCTTACCATGGTGACAATGGAGCGTGTCTCGGGGGTGGGGGAGCGCGCCATCAGCGCCATCTACCTCGTCATCCTGGTGCGCATGCACCACCAAGGAGAAAGGGGAAAGAAAGAGGAAACCCCAAAGCCCCTCCCTGTTGCCGCGCGCCCGCCAGGACACACACAGGAGCCCCGGGTGAACGCGCTTGCGCAGTAGCAACCCGTGGACTCCCCGTGGTCCCCGCGGTGAGCACGGCCCGAGGCGGGGGGGGGAAGAAACAGAAAAAGAATATAGAGAAAGAGGAGATGAAGTGGGGGGAGGGGGGAAGAGAGAAAAAGAGGGAAGAAAAAAGGAAAAAACTAAAAAGGAAAATGAGAGAAAAAGAAAGAAAAGAAGGGAGCGGGGGGAAGGGTGGGGAGGGAAAAGAAAGAAGAAAGAGAGAAGGAAAAGAAAAATGGCAAAAAAGAGAAGAAAAGAAAGAAAAAGAGAAGAATAGAATAGAAAAAATGAGGGATGTAAGGGGGTGCATAAGCACCAGGACAAGAAAATCATCACTAGACCAATCGGAGAATGATCCCTTACAATATTTGTTAAGTAGATTAAAAATTATTTTGAAATAAACATTATTATGAAAAGACATTATGACAAACACACTTACGCAACAATAATTCCTTTCTTTGATACCTGAAGAAAATCATAATATCAAAGGAGGAATAGTCTGTATATAAAAACATAATTTTAAGTATGTATACTATAATGCCTAGAACCAAATACCTAGAAGAAGCTAGTTCGCAACACAATCACGTTGACACAAAGAATAATAAAAGAGATCAATATAAGATTTTGATAAATAAATGATCACAAATATATCCAATTGCGTGAATGTGAGGAAAAACACACAAGTACCAATGTGACATGGCTGAAATAAAGATGGTAAATAATACAAATATATACATGTATAGTATCTTTTATTATGCATGTTATTGATCTACTCAGTTATATGTCAATAAACTGAGTAATGCAAACCATGAGTCCAAAGGTACTGTTATAAGGATACACCATAAAGTAAATATAGATGCCTTATTTTTAAACTTTCAGAATGTTTATAATGTTTATAATTATTTATTATAATGTATCTCTATTTCTGTTAACTATATTAACAACATTAACAAATTTATCATGAACTTTCTATCTTTAACATCAACATTATGAAATATTAGATTGGAAAATGGGTATGGTGAAAATGAAGGAAAAAGAGCGAAACAATAGTCACAGAACAGGAGAAGGTTGGATAAATAGATCCTATATCTAAATCTAGATCAATATGTATATTCACAGAATAAGACAGAAAATACCCTTAAGAATGTATATAAGATCACATTAACAATATGAATAACGAAGATCTACACAGAAAGAGTTAATTCTCTAAAAAGGGACCCAAGTCCCAATCTGAGTTTAACTCAATAGGAACTCTCGTCTTCATTGTAAATATCCAAAAAAGTTCCCAGCGGTCTAAAGCATTAACCCTGTTGCCGCCTCTGGTGGACTGTGGTACATGTTCAATTCCTGAAAAGGAAAAAGCCACCACACCTCCACAGCTACTACAGCAGGAAAAATGATTTGACACCGGATGAGTAAGATCGCCCCTCTCTGTGAGTCGCACATGTTCCATAATTCTTGTTTTTAAAGCTCTTATTGTGCGACCCACATATTGTTTGCCACAGCGACAGGTCAACAGATAGACCACAAAGCGCGTGTTACAATTAATGAACGCTCTGGCTCCATACTGTCGACCTGTCGCTGTGGATGAGAAGTCAGTACCAACATTCATATATTTACAGATTTTACCATTTGAACATGTGACATTTCCTACTGGAAGTGATGAGCTGGTTGTGTGAACTGACTGAAATAAACTAGGCGATACAAAATTTGAAATTGTCTTTGCTCGTCTAAATACGAATTTAGGTCCCTCCTGATATATAGTCTTTAATGCTGGATCCACCGACTGCACACTCTAGTGTCGTTTGACGATGTTTATTATTTGTTCAGATTGAGTACTATATTTAGTTATGAACATTGGAGTATGTTGTGGTGTCTGTTTGACATTATGTCTAATCGGTTTATCAATATTAGATACATCACTAATATAGCGTTCGGTGCGCTCCCCCGCCCCTGCGACACGCTCCATGGTCACCATGGTAAGGAAGCCCTTTGCTGGCTCTGCGCAAGCGCGTTTTAGCTTGGGATTTTATCCTATCCCTGCTGGCCCAGGATTGCGTGTGGGAGGCGGGGGCTGCCTGCAGGGGCGCGTGTGCGCGCTCTGATGACCCCACACTGAATCTCATTGCCCAGATTGCAGGGAGGATCCTAGATATGGTTCAGGATTGGTAAGCCAATTATTTCTTAGTCTTTAAATATGTTAATGATGATGGGATGTGTATGCCTTGATAAAGTGCTCTGTGTAGCAGGAAACATGTTGGTAGGGTAATGCCTTGCCCTTTTTCCCTCCATAACTATTACATTTTTTATGGATAACGCACTTTCCTCCTAATTTCTTGTTCGGATGATTTCGGTTGTGCTCTGCCATTTCTCTCTCTTATCTGCATCCATCTCCAAGGACAGAGGCACACCCAGAGTTCTGGTGGGATCAACGTGGACGCTGCAGCAGACTTGTGAGTTTTCTTGCTTGCTACATGGTCATATAGTTATTCCACAAAAGGACTAGGGTACTATTTTTGGGGTGCTCATTAGCCTTTGGGTTCCTGGACAATTTGAGTGCCATCTATGGTGGTTTACCAACTAGGATACCACACCCAGTACCCCCTACAATCAAGAATATATCCCAGAGCTCATATAGGATTCATTATCTTCATAACATTATCATTATAGCTGTATACAGTTCTTAGCACTACGCATTATACTTCTGGGCCCAGTAGAATAAAAGGTTTGGGTCACATTCTTTACTTATCATAGAATAATTATGTTTGAGTTCAGAGGTTGTCACCTGTTCCAAGGTCAGGTACAACCTTGTGTTTCAGGTACTCAAATCTATTTGTGAGCTCTGACAGACAGGAATTCAATGGCGATATATTAATGCTCAGATGGCTGCTGGTGTTCACAGCTTACAAAGGACCGAAAAGAAACCTTTTACTTTCCAGCTAGTATTGAAATTAGGGGGTCACCTTATATTATATATATATATATATATATATATATATATATATATATATATATATATATATATATATATATATATATATATATATAGTAATTTAAACATACTGTATTCTTAGGAATAAAGGCATAGCTCTTTATTCTATAGTGCTACCTAACTCCCTGCTGTTAATAAGGACTATAATTTAAAGCGAAGGAACTTTCTATAAGTTGGCAACAACAGCCTGTTTTTACCACCTTTCTCACTTAAATTAGTATTGCTTCAAATAGGTCTTTCAATACATTTAATTATCCATATGAAGGTCATGCAATTGCATTAGCATTCTATGTGTATTCAAATATACTGTGCTGTACAGTGCCATATCCATTTAATATTGGCAGACATTGTTTCCTGGTAGTGACATGTAGTAAATAGAAATAAATCAAAAAGATAAATCAGACTGCTCTCCCATCATATCATCCTAAGGATACGTAACAGCAGGTGCATGGAGGTAAACTATATATAGCACACAGATTTAACCCAAAAAGAAGGGTCAGAAAGGGACCTTACAAAAATGCACTAAATGCCAAATTAATGAATGTTCTGGTACTAATGGCCCATGAGTAGATACCTCTTGTAGGTCAGTTTTATAATCAATAAAGGGTAGGTAGTATAGAGACCAACAAATAATAACATTGTATTTTAAATCTAATTAATCACACAAAATATAGTTAAAAAGTTCATTAAAATCTGTACCGATAGATAAATTATCCTCCAATGTAGTCATAAATAGACAGTTCTCTGATACTGCAGTTCAGTAAGATTAGCATATAATTAATTTTCTATTAGGATCGACCATGTGTACAGTACATCCTTTGTTCACTCCTCTACTCATTAGTCCTGCACACAAAACAGTGTGTTCTGGCACAGGTACACGAGTCCTCTATTGAGAGGAGAGGTATCTGGGAGTGACACAGAGTTTGAACAGGGTACTACTAATATAGAAGGGTCACATACAGGTGCTAGTCTCCCTTTTCCCCTACCACAGTGACCAACGTCTTTTTTTAGGGGAAACAGGCCTCTATACCAACACACCAACAAGAGGAAAACAAGGAGGGGAAGGATGGACTTCTAGTGCGGCAGGGAGAAATGGGCTTACCAAGAACAACAGAGAAAGGGGGGAACACAGAAAAAATCCAGACGAACCAGGTAATCAACCTCTCCCTTAAACAACTTAACCCTGAGCACATTAGTCAGCTCTCCAAAAGACTATCCTTTTGTCCTACTAGCCAAATTGACATTTTTGAAAGTGTAAAAGATCTTAACCTGTTCTGCTGCAAGTTAAATCTACACACATTTTTTAAGCGACGCAGACAGTGGCAGAACAGGAATACACCCCTGGAAGATTTCAATACTCAGGAATGCAATAACGTAGATACACTTGTAAGTTTAGCTGAGGAAAGTCTAAAACCTCCAGGAGAGGGACCTTTTACAAATTTAAGGAACAAATCATCTTTTGTACCTCCTTCTGAAACGAATACTAATGTAGATGTATTTTGCAAACTACAGATGCAACGGCCGTTATTCGAAGCAATCACGGAGCCATTTTTGTGTGCTCTGCTGTGTTCCACACGACATTAACGCGGCCAATCACCCCAGGCACCCATATTTATTGCGGTTGCATTGTTTGAATTTCATGGATTCTGTTTCTTTGTGTGCAATTAAATGAATGAATTGTAATGTGTACAGTAAATGCCATTTTCTGCACTCGCCTGCATTCACGTCTTAAGGCGGTACGGTTGGAAGAAATAACGCGCCATGACATGGGTTTTCAGAGGTATATAACACGTGAAGTGTTCGAATAACGGCCGCTGCATCTGTAGTTACGAAAGATCTCCTGAAAATAACTGACAATAAAGGCAAACAAAATCTCACTTTTACAGAAAGAATGGCCCTAAAGGATTTAGAAAATGACAATACAATTATCATAAAACAATCCGATAAGGGAGGAAATGTTGTTGTTTTAGATGAAATTGACTATATGACCGAATGTACTGTAAGCGTTTGTTGTCAGACAATAAATGTTATACAATCTTGAAGACCAACCCTACAACTATATTCCTAAGGGAATTAACAGAAATACTGAAAGAAGGCTTGGAGTCAAAACTGATCTCAAAACAAGAATATGATTTAATATTAATTGAAACATCACAGACGACGACATTTTACCATTTACCCCAAATTTATAAGGGGTCATACCCCCTTCGGGAAGACCCACCGTCTCCGGTATTGATGTTACATCTCATGTCAGTGTCTACTTGGATTGCTTTTTATGCCCTTATGTGGATACCCTCCCGTCATATGTCTGGGACACCAACGATGTATTACTTAAATTGGAAAATTTAGTATTAGATCAAGGTACTCTTCTGGTGGGCCTAGACGTGGAGGGGCTCTATTCAAGTATTCCAGATAATTATGGGATGAACGCCGTTGCCCACTTTCTGAGAGATGGGATGAGGGGTCTAAACTCCATAGTGAATTCATCATGAGATGAATTCATCATGAGACTTCTTGATAATACTCTGACGCACAACTACTTCCTGTTCAATCACCAGCTATATCATCAAATACAGGGTACCGCAATGGGGAGCACCAGTGCTCCCACATATGCCAATTTATACCTAGGCTGGTGGGAGGAGACGGTGATCTTCATAGAGACCCAGGAAAGATTACAGGACATGTAGAGATGTGGGTTATATATATTGACGACGTGCTGCAGCTATGGAATGCGACAGAAGAACTTTTGAAAGAATTCATTAAAGTTCTGAACACTGACCAACATAATTTAAAACTGACATTCCAAACAGAACGAAAACATAATTCCTGAACATTACTACAGTATATCTAAAACATCTGAAAGGATCCTAGAGCAAGTATATATAGGAAACCCACCTACATGAATACTCTCTTGATGGCAACAAGCAAGCACCCCAAGCACATAACAAACAATGGGGCTTATGCAGAGAGGATAGAGAAGGGAAATAGCACCATATTTTTGAGAAAATACTTCCCAGAGAAGCTTCTCCTGCAGAGAACATGGAGAGATTCATAAAATTCTCCACAGCAGGTTTCTTTACTTTAAAAATTGCCAAACACGTGGAGAGATTGGTAAATTCGCCATGTTAAAATAGGGTGGTATGCAGGTAGCATAGATGCACTGCAACTCGCCATTCTGCCCTATATTATAGTGAGTTCAATCTAGCCAGAAACACTTGGCAATTTTGAATCTCATCAGAAAAATTAGGTAACGCAGCTTTCTGCATACGACCATAACTTGCTCCAATTCTGTGGCTATTTTCTTGCCGTTTTCACATTAAATAACGTTCCTCTCTGCATAAGGCCCAATATACCAATAAGATATTTTTTTAGATTAAGACGTAACTGCTCATCGACGGCAGAGTATAAAAAGCAATCAGTAGACATGATTTCTAGATTTCATGGGCGGAGCTATAGTAATAAGATCACTAAGAAGGCCTACTATAGAGCCCTAACATCTCAGAGAACCAGCTTACTTTCCAAAAATACTACAAAGGACATAGATGATATGATACAATTTATCAGCAGATATAGTAGCCAGTGGTAGGAGACAAAAGATATACTTCAACGACACTGGCACATACTACTAGAGGATATTGATCTCAGGAAAATCTTGCAGGACACTCCAAGTACAGGCTGCAGACGTAGCAGAAACATCAAAGACAGGCTCGTACACAGTCATTTTCAATGTAAACCATCTAAGACCTGGCTGGGGATAAACCACAAGGTTTTATCCATGTACTAGATGCAAGACCTGTCAGTTTATGAGGATTACAAAGACTTTCAATAATTCATCCAATACAGTGGTATTTAAAATCAAAGGATTCGTGAACTGTATGACATGTGGCATAATTTATCTCATGACGTGATTGAGGGAAAACGTACATGGGAAAAACCCATAGACCGTTCAAGACACGAGTGCTAGAACATATTGGGAACATTAGGAACGCTACAGATACACCATAGCGGGGCACATGACTGAATTCCACCAAGGAAATAAAAATGTGATGCACTTCCTTCCTATTGAGCATGTCCCACACAAACCACAGGGTTAAAATTGGGACAGACAACTACTCCATCAAGAATGTCTCTGAATTTTCCAACTACAAACCCTGTCACCCCTGGAATTAACCGAGGGTTTCATTTATTCTTCATCTTTAATTAACTACTTGTACACCAAGTTTTATTCAGGAACATTATACACTAGCTTATATTAGTAAGCCTGATAATAATAGGGTGACACTATATATGTACATGTGTTTGTATCTATGTATATGTATCCATACATGTACTGTATGAGTATATGTATGGTTTTGTCAGTATATATAGTTTATACTGAGAGTGTGTGCAGAATGCAGTGAGCAGTGTGCAGTGAGCAGTGTGTGCAGTGACCGGTGTGAGCAGTGTGTGCAGTGAGCAGTGTGTGCAGTGTGCTGTGTGTGCAGTGAGCAGTGTGTGCATTGAGCAGTGTGTGCATTGAGCAGTGTGTGCAGTGAGAGTATGTGCAGTGTGTTCAGTGTGCAAAAAAAAAAATTTAAATTTAATTTTGTTTTTAAACGGGAGCCACGGGAAAACCGCGTTATAACCGATTTTGCGGTATAACGGGGCGCGCTATAACGGGGTTTACCTGTATATATATACCTAGCTACAGCAAAGGGTGTTCTTTTGGTTTTGTGGATCACATCTGGGGACCCAGGTATACAGTAATAATAATGTTTTGATCTGTATTGACCATTCGGGGCAGATCACCTTAACAGATCACACATTCCTAAACATCTATACCCTCTTAATAAGACTATAGAGGTTCATCTTATACCATACTATACCCTACTATATTTCAATCAAACTACATATATACCAATATGTCCATATGCTCTTGTCAAAAACCCTGGTTTAGAAACCCTGATGCAAATAGTAATGTCTCCTTGGTTACTAGTGTATCCAACATCTATCACCTATGAGATTCACTAACAGTCTGTATCCATCTTTATACATATATCCTCTCTACACTATTTCCATTTGCAACAATATCATGTCATTGTTGGTTGTCCCAAGAACCAGTCATACACAATGTATAAACTTTTTTTATCTTTAATAATATATGCCACTGGTCTTTGTTTTGCAAATATCAATTCATTTTGAATAATAGTGCGTTTATTGAAATAAATAGTTGGTCTGTCTATACAGCTGATGTCCGTGTTATTTACTATTCAGAAAGACACGACTTGATTGGGTTACAATTTGATACCTCATTCCTATTGGTTAACAGAGCTACGAGCCTCCGTTGACATAGAGCAGACCTGCACAACTCCAGTCCTCGAGGGCCGCAAACAGGCCATGTTTTCAGGCTATCCCTACTTCAGCACAGCTATGGCTCAATTAGTGGCTTTTTTTCCTATTGAGCATTGCACAGTATATATTAATTATATGGATCTAATGTGTTCCCTATGATCTTTAACACCCACTGTTGTGAGTAACTGACAGTGACTGCTAGTTCCCGTCGACAGCAGCTGTGGTGTCCTACACAGTTTCCAGACAGAGTGTATCTTTGGAAAGAGACCCATTGTAACATTGCTAATATGTATGGCTTCTGTTGCAATTTTTCAATGGGATTTTAGAGATGTGAATTTACTACAGTAGCTCATACACACTGTTGGAATAGAAAATCATAGACTGTATACTGTTAAAATACTTACCCTCTTGAAACCACATCTCGAGTGAATGCAGATACACAACTATTATTTCCACACACAATATGTTATTCTGCTAATACCAGTTTGCATTTTACTACTGTAGCCCCCTGTAAACAGCACAGGCTATACATATCTTTCTCCTACTGTGGTAAGTCCTGTTAAGGGCAGGCGCCAGTAGTAATCATGGGTTTTCCCCCTTCACGCCCTGCCCTGAGTGATAGATGCAGGCCCCTGACTCTGCTGCAGGCATGAGACAGAGGTGAGGTCCTGCTGACATCATGAGGGGTGGGGCTGACTCTTTTTAGCAGCCAGCTCCTGTGAGTGACAGTTGGTTCTCTTCCAAGTCTACTCTAGGAAGTCTGTCCTGGGAGTTGAAGGAGAGGAGTAGGTCGAGCTCTCTCCTGGGAGCAGGAGAGATACTAAGAGAACTCTGGCCTATGATAGTCGGCAAGTGCCGGTGGAAACAATGCCTCTCACCCTGATGAGGGGGTGATGGGGAGGATCCACCCCCGCCCAGAGGGGACCCTCTGAGGTGGGCACCCCTCACAGACCATCCTGTCGGGGTACCTCTTGGAGGAAAGGAGAGGAGAAAGGCTGTACACCTTGGGATCTTTGTGTGTGCTGCTGCTATTGCTGTTGTTGTTGTGGCTGTATGCTGCAAGGCTGCTGTGTGCGATCTAGAGACAATACAGAGAGACATTTCTGATCTTACTAAAGACTGTTGTGTGATTCTGGAGCATCCACCCTGGGACCAGGGTCAATCTCTTCTATACGGGTCCTACCCCATACCCTGGGAAGGTATAGAGGATGGAGGCGCTGCACCACCACTAAAAGAATGAGGCAACTACCCCAGAAGCCTGGTCCTGTGTCCCCAACAACATTGCGGAAAGCTCAGGCCCTCCTGTTACCAGCAGGTATGCACCACTCAAACACGTGTAGCCTGCCCTCATACACCCTAGATATAGCACTTGTGTCCGGGGGGGGGGGGGAGGAACAAGGGTTACACTACCAAATAGCAATATGTTGGCAGGTGATCCATTCTATACTGTGTTGTGTGCAGGACTAATGAGTTGTGGAGTGAACAAAAGATATACACATGGTCGATCCTAATAGGAAATTAATTATATGCTAATCTCACCGAACTGCAGTATCAGAGAACTGTCTATTTATGATTACATTGGAGGATAATTTATCTACCGGTACTATTTGAGTTCTCTAATACTACTCCACTATGGGGATTTTAATTAACTTTTTAACTATATTTTATGTGATTAATTAGATTTTTTTTTTTAAATGTTTGGTCTCTATACTACCTACCCTTTATTGATTACAAAACTGACCTACAAGTGGTATCTACCGATGGGCCATTAGTGCCACAACATTAATTAATTTGGCATTGAGTGCATTTTTGTGGGGTCTCTTTCTGACCCTTCTTTTTGGGATAAATCTGTGTGCTAGATATCTGCGTAGAAATAAGCAGTTTAAAAGCTCAAGGGATAGGAGTTATTTTAATTTATGATGTATTTTTTTGTTTATTGCTATCTTTTTCCCTGGAATACTTTTTAAAGTATTTATCACCGAGATACTGGTTCACGCTGATTAAACATCCAATAACATTTGTATGGCTTAAGCTTAAATGTGGGAAGATTGATTGAACAAGTCAAGAAGAAGTTTTCAATCAAGGTAATGTATGAAGCATGTGGCACAAGAAGAAACACAATAGTCTTGTTCAAAAATTCAATCACGCAGATTAAATTGAAAAGAAAATCAAAAGGGCTCACAGAGTGATAAATGGACTTGCTAACTGTACCTTTAGTTTTGTTAAATGTAGTGATGGTTGAATGTACTGCATCCCTCGAACAATCTGACAGATCTGACAATAGCATTAAATATGGTAGACGAACACAGAGAGAGTATCAGGCAGTGTGGGAGGAGTCCTACGGCTCTAGTTCAAGTGGTCTATGATTAACTTTCTCTCAAAGTGGAAATAGTAATTGGTTAAAGTAGGGGTTATTGATACCGAGGGGTGTACTTATTAAAATATATTGACTGCAAAGCAGAAGCAAAAGTGTAACAAACGGCACCATATATATCTATTGAAATGGGCCAATTATTTTTTTAAACCACTATTTCGCTTTTTTAAAGTGCTAAAATAGCAGCCTGTAGGAGATGCGTACAGAGGTGAAACAGGAGACAGTTTTTAAATGTAGGGTTTTATTTCACCAAAATGTAATAAGCAAGAACATAGGTTTTTCCTCCGCCTAGATGCTGCAAAAACAAGGTAACAAAATAAAGGTTAGGGTTTTCCTTGGCCAACGTTCAGTTCCCCGGTGTATTGGAGTCCATTTAGGCCAGCATGCCCTGGTGTCCCTAGGAGGCAAGAACACAGCTGAGACCAGAGAGAGACCCAGACTGCAGGATGATCAAGGCTTTTTAACCCTTCTAACGAGCTTGGTGAAAGCTGGTTAATTACCTCAGCCTGCTCTCTGACTGATTAACTCGCTTACTGCCGGACTCAGTAACTATAGATATGTTTTTCCTGCATGTCTATTAGACAGGGAAACTACTCTTTCACGTTCCTCCCCTGTTTGCAGGTAACTAGGGCTACTCACAGCTGAAGCCCGTCACTCCACTCCCTCTCAAGACATAATATGTTGAATAGTAGGTTGAAAAAGGGCAGTAGAGGGACAGATAGCACCTAGTTAATCTGGGATTGAAGTCTTCTCCTTTTCATCCTTGACTTTCAGATTTTACTCAGCTCTTTCTTTAGCTGACCATTAATCCTGGTGGGGGGGGGGGTGGAATATGTAAATTCCAGGGAAAATCCAGTCAATCCCCAATCTCTTTTATGATGTACTGTTGTTCACAAACTGCCCTCTGCTATCTGAATAACTGGCACACCCCTCTGCAGAAAATGTCTTTAACCAGAATTGTGGCAGTTTTGCTTTCAGATTTGTAAGGAGGGGCAAAGCTTCCACCCATCTAAAGAATGCATCTGCCACTACCATAAGGAAATTATTTGTATTTGTAGTGGTTGGCAGTATGCCTACAAAATCAATATGTAACTTGTCCCATTGTCCCATGGTAGCCTCTCTCATAAGTGCACCTCTAGTTAGCTGTGTCTTGTTTTACACATGTAAGACATGCTAATGTGATTTTCCACATCCTTGCATATTGTGGGCTGCCATCCCAATTTACTAACACAGTCCACAATTTCCTGTAATTTAGGATGTCATGATCAGATCATGTACTCGTGTCAGTAACAATTTTGTGAGGACACTACCCTGACCCAATTATTAATGTCACCATTTGCCAGAATGTCATTCGTTAAGGTTTTTGTTCCTAAACATGGGTTGTTTTTGTGAATTAATGCAGAAAATTCCAAATTGCACAGCTGGTGTTCTCTCAGATTTTTTTGGGTGCCTTTTTGTTTTTTAAATTAGAGCAAAAGTACAGCAATGGGGGTTAAAGTATCCTCTTCCTCCCATGGAGAACTGAATTCAGCAGCTATTTTGGTCTCAGTATCTGACAAATTGTTCCAGTAAGCTAGAACACTTTTCTTTAGACGAGATTTGACTTTAATGATGATCTGACAAAGCTGTTGTATTCTTTCTGGAAGAATATGAGTGCCATTAGTAGACAGACAATGATATATTTTCCAAAAATGCTGAAAGAACTGCACCTCTGAACACATAGAGGGAATCAGTTACAATCAAAGGACATCCACCTTTACTTACCTACTGTAGTCACGCAATACTGTTAGCAGATAGAGATGGGTGGATTTTTTGTATGGATTCGGATCTGCAGCGGATCAGTCAGTTTCTTTGGTCCACGGATTTCCACGGATCAATCTCAAAAAGAGCAATTTGCATTTTTGAGGATTTTTTAATTATTATTGCTAATACAATCCACAGATTTGTAGAATCCAACCATGGATTCCGCAATCGGTTGGCGGATTTTTAAGGATCCGCCAACGGATTTCTGAATCCGTGGATTGGATTCTACAAATCTGTCTACCGATTCTATCCAATCATGTTTTTTGGTGAGGTTGAAACCACGCGGATTCAAACGAACCAAATCCGCTTGCAGATTTTACACTGCGAAATTGTGGGGGGAAATCCGCAAAAATCCGGGAAATGGATTAAGTTTGATTTGTCCATCTCTATTAACAGAGCAGCTGTTTCTGTACCCGCATTCTTACAAGAGTTAGAAAACTGTCCACATTTGTTTTGTTTTGCATACACATTCCTACAAAGCCAGTCATTCTCTTACCATCCACAACAGACAAGCATACATTTATATACCAACAAGGTTCACTTGTCACATCAGTCTGACTTCCCTCATAAAACACTGAGGGGCCTATTCAATAAGCGCTGATAAGCCACTAATCGAGGCCTTTTCACCAAAAAGGCCTATTGCTATTCAGTAGGCCCCGATAAGTCGCAGATAAAAGCCCTTTTCGGCAAAAAAAAAATTCAGAGAAAATAAAACGCCAAATGAGTGACGAGAAGCCACTTATTGGCAGGTTTTCAAACTCGTGTAATTCTAGTAGCCCTGATTAGCTTATGGCGGCTAATCGCAGCTCTAGAATAGATATGTCCTCTCAAAATCCTCCCAACAGGAAAAGTTGTCAGGAAGATGGTGAGAAGCTGCCGAGAAGCGGTGAGAGGGGAATAAGAAAAAAAATGAATTTTTCCTGCATCGGATTGATGCCGGGAGTCTCCGGAGCTGATACCCATTAGGCTTTGGTCCCGCTGCGTCCGGCAGCGTGCACGGCCACGTGCGCATTCCTCACCAACAGGGGTATCCTTTCCTAGCTGGTCCCAGTCCCCCTCACTGCACGGATCACAACGTGCTGTGACGCGTCAGCCGCCAGGGGATGCAAGAAAATTGTGATCCCGAGCGGTGACGCGTCACGTGGTGCACTGATGAGCCTATCAGCCGGCGGGGGCGAGAGCGGGAGCTGTCAGACAACTTCCTCCACAAGGTAGGGGGTGGTGTGTGTGTGTGTATATCAGCGTGTGTGAGTGTATCAGCGTGTGTGAGGAGGGCATTTGTGGGGGGAGGGAAGGGGAGGGAAGGGGAGTGGGGGGAGGGGGAGGGAGCGGGAGCTGCTTACCTTCCAGCAGCCCGCAGCAGCTCCCTCCTGCAGCCCGGGAGACCGAGACCGAGCCTGTGGAGGGAGGGGGGGAAGCGGGTGCCTCCACTCAAACCACGCCCCCCTCCCACTCCCGCCCCCCTCCCGCTCCAGCTCCCTACAGACCGCATATCGTGGTCTGTGCCTGTCAGCGTGACACCTGTCTGCAGTGCGGGCGCGCTAACTGAGAGAGCGGGGCCTTAGCCTTAATATCAGTACCGGAGGCCCCCGGCATGAATCCCTTGCAATAAAAATACATTTACAGGCAACTTCATTACCATAGCAGCTAACCCCTAAGGCACTGAAGGGGTTAAGGAACAACAGCAGCTTTATTGGGGGCAGAGCGGGTGAGTGAAGCAGGCCCTTCACTCACCCCCTCTGTTCCCAATAAACATTATAATATGTACTAACCACCAATACAGAACCCACCCACCCGCTGTGCCCCCACATAAAATAGTTTTTTTTTTTTATATACAGGATTTATACCAGAGGCTGGCAGGGGTCCCCGGGTGGTTCCTGCGAGTGTCTGTGGGCCTCAGGTAGTCCCGTGGGTGTCTATGGGCCCTCAGGTTGTCCCCACGGGTGTCTAGGGGTCCTCAGGTGGGTGTCCAGGGGTCCTCGGGTGGTACCTGCAGGTCCACGGGGGTCCTCAGGTAGTCCCCACAGGTCCCCACTGGCCTGCAGTACCAATCCTGTTGCAAAAAAATGGCTATATCACATGGTATTACAGCCAATGGGATTGAAGACAATCCCATTGGTTGCTTTACCATGTAATAGGTTACATTAGTTCAAAAGGCTGTGACGTCACTTTAAGGGATGATGTCACATCCTTTTGAACTAATGTAACCTATCACTTGGTACAGGAAGAATGGGTTTGTCTTCAATCCCATTGGCTTTAATACCATGTAATATAGCCATGGGGTTTGAAAGATGTGTCGTACCTCCCTTGGAGATGACGTCACATCCTGAAAAAAAATAGCGACGGGCACATGATACAGCATCCAATCAGATTGGGGCTGTACCATCTGACCATAAAATGTGACATCACAGGCCATATATAAGGCCTGTATGTCTCATTTTACCTCAAGAAGTCGATGAGAGAACATCCAGTCCTGGCTTTACCATGGGGTTTTGGATTGACAGATGAAGAAAGAAGAATAAAGAGAAATAATTACAGAAGAAGATAGAAGAAGGTGATAGAAGATAAAAGAAAGAAGAATTTTGTTACCTGTTCCCGATCTTCAAGGTGGATGGCGTCGGATGGACTTGGATGACGTCGCGGTACGAGAGCTTGCAGAATCACCGGGATTCAGATGGTCAATGCTTCTACAGGTAAGAAAAATATTGAATGTATGTAATTTTATTTTTACAGGTTTTTTTTATTGTATTTGTTTCTTTTAATGTTTTTCAGTACCCATTGACTGATAATGTATTAATCTGTGCCCATTTAGGGTACAGATAAATACAGTGACAGCCAATGCATTTTTTTGCAAAAGCTAAATTCTATTTGTTGTTTTTAGTTTTTCTGTTTATTGTTTGGCTTAAATTGTTTGTAATTTAGATGGCTTGTTTTTATTTCATTTTCCCATTGTTTAGCGTTTTTAATTAATTATTTATTTTGTTGGCTACTGTTTTAAATTAATTAATTGTTTTATTGGCTAGTTTTAAAACTAATTAATTGTTTTGTTGGTTAGTGCTTTTATTTCTTGAATTGATTGGTTGGCTAGTTCTTTTATTTATTTAATTGGGGTGTGTAGGTGCTTGTGTATATCTTTTATTATTGTGTATTTTTGGCCTTCATACTTTTTTATTAGGGTGACCATTGACTGCTATAGTGGCCTATCATGCCCATATTATATGGGTATGATATCCCACTATGCCAATAAATGGGTAGAGGGTGGGTATAGTGGTGCCGGGGTGGGTACATATGCCTTCTGGATGGGTAGCAGGGGAGTGTGGGTTATCCCCTTAATTACTATAGCGGCTATTAATCGCTACAGTGATTAAGGGGTTAGCACAATTAGATTGTATTCTTTCTGGCAATGAAGGACATGGCCCTGCATAATGCTGATGAGGACACCCTTCATGATGGCAGGTGTAAGTTGAACTTTATTTTACTTTATTTATGCTGTCTGGCTAATGTTTGATTTTATAATGGATAAATCAGCTATTATCCATCTGGATAATAGTACTTTTGCCCTTTACTGTACTGTATGTATTGGGGGGGTTGTATTTTGCCACAGGATTGGTACCGCAGGCCAGCGGGGATCACCTGATGACTCCCGGGGACCACCTGAAGACCCTCGGACACTCGCGGGGACCACCCATGGAGACCTCCCACGGGAACCGCCCTAGGGTCCCCAGACACCTGTGGGGACCACTTTAGGTCCCCCAGCCACCCATGGGGACCATTCAGGGGTCCCCAGACACAAGTGAGGACCACCTGGGGACCCCCGCCGGCCTCTGGCATCAATCCTGCGCAGAAAAAAATACAAATGTTTTTATGTGGGGCACAGGGGTGGGTGGGTTGTGTATTGGTGGTTAGTACATATTGTAATGTTTATTGGGGGCAGAGGGGGTGCGTTAATGGCCAAGTACTCACTTCACTCACCCCCTCTGCCCTTAATAAACCTGCTATTGTGCCTTAACCTCTTCATTGCCTGAGCGGCTATCCGCTAAGGTAATGAAGCTGCTTTAATGTAATTTTATTAAAAGTATGTGGGAGCAGGGGGTCTCCTGAGCTGAAGCGCTTTGAAGTATGCCTCAGCGACCCCCTGCTTCCAGAGTTACTGGCCCTGGTATGGGGCATCGGGTGCCAGTATCGCCACCATTTTTAAATCATCAGCGTCACGTGACCAGGGAATTAAAATAATGAAGGAGATATCGGCACCCCATATCTGGGCCTGTAACTCAGGAACCGGGGGGTCCCTGAGGCTGAAATCAATGCGGTTTATCTCAGGAGACCTCCTGCTCCTGCACACTATTAATAAAAATTGCATTAAAGTAGCTTTATTACCATAGCAGATAGCTACTATGGTAACGAATTTGTTCAATTTTATATTTGGGTTTTAATACTAGAGTATGGAAGCAGGGGGTCTCCGGAGCAGAACCTCATTGATTTGAGGTCTGGGGACCCCCTGCTTCCCGAGATACAGGCCCCATTATTGGGTGCCAGTATCTCCTATGCATTTGATTCCCACGGTTATGTGATGCGGGACATTAAAATGCATACAGATGCAGCGGCCGTTATTTAAACACTTCAAGCAGTGTATGCCTCGGAATACCGATGTAATGGCGCGGGATTTCTTCCAACCGTACCGCTTCAGACGCGAGTGCAGGCGAGTGCAGAAAATTTAATTTTAGTGTTCTGGTTTTTAAACTCCTGAAATTTACACAGTAGCACAGTACTGTACACATTACAATTCCTTCATTTCATTGCATTTAATTGCACACAAACCATGAAATTCAAACAAAGCAACCGTGATAAACACGTGTGCCTGGGGCGATTGGCGGTGCTAATGCTGTGAGGAATACAGCAGCACACATGAAAACGGCGCCATGATTTGTTCGAATAGCGGTTGCTGCATCTGTAGAGATACTGCCACCCCATAACGGGGCCTGTATCTCAGGAAGCAAGGGGTCCCGGCCCTCAAATAAACGAGGTTCTGCTCTGGAGACCATGCTACAATACACTAGTGTAACATTTTATATTAAAAAAAATGATCTCTGGCGAGATTTGCGCAGGGAGAGGTGGCTCTCTCTCTCTGCAGCAGAAAAATCGCAGGCTGAGCCCTTTTCAGAGAGGCGATCATCACGTCGCCGACTACTCACCAGTTTTGCAAATGTTGCTATCACAGGTATACCGGGAAAGCAACGCTTGCAAAACTGGCGATTTAAACAGCCCGCCGATTGTTTTTTCGGCGTTTAGTGTATAGGCTCCTGAATGTTTTACAGGCTGCAATGGTGGCTGGCATTTGTGTGCTGTTCCAGAAATAAACAATCCTTCTGTAGCACTAAAATGTGTGTTTCTTTTAACAGTTCCACAGTGAGAAGTGTACCCATTCATCTCACTACTCTCTCATTTCTGACATTGCCTAGAAGAGTCACATTATTTGTACTTAGCTGCAAGAGGAGGTTTGGATGTGATCTGAAAATAATATCCTGTCCACCAAGCAGGTATTTCATATGCTGCATTGTCCAATAAGACGCAATAAGATTGTTTCAGTGATATGTTTCTTAACATGAACAGTATTAGAATGAACAGCTCACAATAATGCTCAGAAAAACATGGTTAGAATTCAAATGAAGTGCAGTTGATTTAAATATTTTTTTATATGAATTAGTGCATGCATTTTCATGGTAAAAGTGCAGAGATGAAAATCTAAGAATAAAAAAGGAAGTCTTACGAACCTATTTTTTTTTTTTTTGGAGGAAGTTGAATCATAACCGGCTTTGTTAATAATATTTATTTCCCTAACGGTGTAAATACTCCACTGCTGTTATCAATGACAGCAACATTTATAATTTATTATGTGATGTTATCACATTTAATTATTTATAATATATTGTCAACTTGGATATCCAACAAATTTTAAAATAATAAAGATAAAATAAAAAAAATTAAAAAACAGACCACCGCACGGATGCGTGGATACAATTCAGAGGGGAAGGGGGTCTGGTGCTGCTGTAGGCTAAGCAGAGAATTCTTATATCATCTTTATAGCATTCATATTGTTACAAGTATCATTTGCTGTCTCAACAAAAGATAATTCATTATCTACATTAAGTTCAGTTAGGATACCGAGAATTCCACTAGGCTCTAGTAATCATTATAGATACAGTAGCATGTAAAATATTTCAGTAGTAACACATGCAAAACAGGAAGAGATTAAATGCAATCAGAGAAGATGTGATATATATATATATTAAAATTTCAATGGAAAAGATATTTGTTGTGAGATGTCACCAAGTTTCAAATACAACAAACACATGAAATGTCATGAATGTTTCTATTTGTACTTGAGGCAGAAATAACTGGTAAGGTTGTGAAGAAAAGGTGATTCCTCTAAACAAACTCATTTATTTGTGGGGCTAATGATTGTATCAATATAAATGGCAAACTCATGTTATTCCCAAAGATGTCAGCACTGCAACAGAGGAGTGAGAAATAGATAGAAAAGAAGAGATACAGTACTGTACTGTAACTTCAATAAACAGCTCCAATTCTTTGGATACAGGAATTATGATGTATAGTCATCTCTGTGCAATCTGTCCATATTACAGCATCCAAGAAGCTACTGTATGTCTCGCCTTTGGGAAAATATAATCAGGAAAATGTTAACTCTCAAAGAGAACACAGTGAGGTTATTAATAACATAAAATGATGATCTGGAGGGTGACTAAGGAAACAGCAGACACTGAACTAGTGTGTGCAGTGAAAATAATGACAATCCAGTAGAAAATGCAATGTTGCATATTAACAACAGTAAATTTTGAGTGAATGGTTCCACAATATTGTCTCACAGTCACTCTCTTGATTGTGAAGGTATTGATCGCTACTTTGACAAACAAAGAGAATAAGTTTGAATTACGATTAGGTCATTTCAAGGAGATCTGTGTTATTGAATTTATGGGAACTGGATAATTTGTTATATGATTTGTTATGCTTGGATATATTTCTCCTGAAGACCATTAAAAAAGGAACATGCATAAATCTAACTGTACATTGTACAGTATGTATGTACTGTAGTATATGTTCAATTGTCTGTCTGCTCCATAAAACCTAAAATGGTGTAATCTCTGCACATACAGTACATTATGTTTGAAACATACAGTAATAAGCCTATATTGCTTCATTAATTTTTCTTAAATACAGTTGATAGAAATCTTGGACCTCAAATATCTTGTTATTTGGTTAGATAAAAGTATTTTAGTTATTACATATATTTCTTACCTACAGTATACCTGGGGCCATCTCAAAGACAACCCTCTTCAGCAGCACCTTCCTCGGTAAGAAAGAGCTCGGTAATAGATGATTCTATGCTTCTACCTACAGTAAATAAGACATTTTCCTTTCTGTGCAAACCGAATCACCAGTCATACCACCTGCTGGCCTATTGCCTGCAACACATAATAATGCAACTTCCCAGTCTACACCACAATACCAAAGGGAGAGAATTGATGAGCCAGCAGGAGATACTGAAGGTACAGTACACTGGTTAAATATATCAAGCTTTGTACCGCAAGCTCAATCGGATGAATCATCAAAAAGCCAGCATGGTATTGGGTCCACAGGTAGTGTCAGCTTTGTAGAGTCACACAGGCCAGTTGATTTGTGTCATTTAAAGAGCCATACAGGCTTTTTAGGGCTTTCTCACAGATGATGACTCCATCGCAGTCTTTCTCCAGTGGACTGCTAATTCACAGAGGCCCCCTTTTCCCCAGTTGCACAGTGTTACGCCGGAGTAGCCCGCAGACCAGAACTGTCCCTAGAACTGAGGTGGCAGGTATGAATACTCACACCGACAGAGCGAGGGATGTGTCCGGGTTGTGGTATTATATGGTGCCAGGCCAGATGGGGAGTATTGCGTGAATACTTGCCGGTACCAGTTTTACCAGAAGAATGGTCGTTGCCATTGCCGAGACCAGGGGTAGGAGAAGTATGGAAGGATCGAGGTGAGAGCCGTGGTCGAAGGGAGCCAGAAGGTACTGTAGACGGACGTTCACAGAGGTACACAATTAGGAGGCTTTATAATGTGAAATTATAATAGGCTTTATTGTGCCTGTTCCTTTTCATCAGGAAAATTATCCAAACACAGGGGGGGGAACAAAGCTTCCATTCACTTGGGAGTATTTCTAGTGAAACACTATGCAATAATTCACATCTCCCTTAGTCAAGCAGTTCTCGCAGCCCCAAAACATATAACATGAAATAAGCAGATATAAGCAGTCTCTTAAGAATAAAAGTCTTATCTGTTTCTTGGAGGGAAAATCTCACTTCCTGGTTCAGCTTCAGGTGTAGGAGTTTTCTCTGTGTCTTGAATTCAGCTCTGCTGTGCAGAGCTCAAGACCCGTCAGCTCCAGAGATCTGGGTTTCTTTTGGTCAGTCTCTCCTGGGACTCAAGAACCTCTGCACTGTCTCTCCAAAGGACAGCTCTCAGTCAGAGCTAGGGAGGAGTTACTTCCTGTCTGAACAGACAGGTTTTTGTAAGCAATCTAATCAGGCAGGTGGTGTTTAGTAATTAACTACCACACTGCTAGATTAAAAGCACATTACTGAACAGGGATAAGTCCCCTGTTACAGTACGTAAACAGGAACAATCCGAAGTCGAGAGCCAAAGGGGGAAGTCTGCCAAGCCGCGTCAAAACCGAGAGAATCAAAGAACAAGCACTGTGATACACCCATACAAAAACTATGACGAGCGAGGAAGCACAGGACAGAGAGGGTATATAAAGCCAACCAGGAGAGGGGGCGTGCCTGGAGGAGCCCAAGGAGCTTCAGCGCATTGGCTGCTGTTCGTAGAGCCCATGTGACACTCAGCAAGAGCCAGATTGTAACTGTGCAGTGTTTGGGGGCGGAGCCTGAGCGGGGATAAGTTCAGGGACTGTTGTGTGTGCACTGTAAGTCCAAAGTGCGCATGGGAGGAAGCAATGTGGAGTGCGCGCGTGCGTGCGGAGCGGCGATTCTGCGCCGACGGCTGCGGAGTAGAGCAGCGTAAGGAGAGAGCCGTGAGCTCCGCCTGTGGCGCTGTGTGCTCACATTCCTAAAACACATTCAGAGCCAAAGTTGAGACTAGGCTTTAAACGCCAGTGTGAAGGGCATATGAGCACTGCCTCATGTTGGAAAATTGCAAGGCAGTCACAGTTTTGTTTGTTCATAAAATGTGATTGTTATGTTTATATATTTTTTTAATCACAGGCTACCCATGCAATTTTGTCCTAAAACCAATTAAATTGATGCATAATGTGACCATTATTTTATTTTCTACTTATAACTCTTTTTTTTATATATTGTATATAAGAAGTAGAATAAATTCATAGGGGGCTTCATAAAATTAAAGTAAATAAAGCACCTGTCCCCGATGGCATACATCTAAGAGTTCTAAAGGAGCTAAGTTCAGTAATAGTTTAACCATTACATTTAATATTCAAGGACTCCATTTCCACAGGCTCAGTAGCACAATATTGGAGTAAAGCCGATGAACAGTAGTGCCAATATTTAAAAAGGGAGCTAGATCACAACTGGGGAATGAGATCTGTAAGCTTGACATCCATAGTGGGGAAGCTACTTGAAGGTTTAGTATGGAATACTATTCAGGAATACCTAATGGATAACAAAATTATTAGTAAAAGTCACCATGGATTTTTGAAGAGTAGGTTGTGCCAAACTAACTCTATTAGTTTCTTTGAGACGTTAAGTCAGAAATTAGACCAGGGTAAGGCAGTTGATGTAGTCTACTTAGATTTTGCAAAGGCTTTGATACAGTTCCACACAAGAGGTTAGTGTACAAAATAAAGTAAATTGGATTCAGTAAAAATATTTGCACCTGGATTGAAAACTGGTTTAAGGATAGACAACTGAGAGTTGTCGTGAATTAAAGTTTTTATAGTTGGGATAAAGTTGTGAGTGGTGTACCTCAAGTGTCGGTACTGGGACCCTTGCTTAATGACCTTGAGGTTGTCAAAGACAGCAACGTCTCTATCTTTGCTGATGACACTATGGGCCTCATGCAGTAAGCGTCGATTAAGTGAAATCGGCAAGCTTACCGATTAGTCATGTTATTGGCGATTTTTCCTCTCCGTATGCAGTAAGTGCCGAATACATTCAAAATCAACCCGAAAACAAATCCGCCCACTCTCACGATGATTAGCCGATCACACACAGGTGTATCGGCGTGCGTGGCGGGGTGCTGATAGGTTTCCCAATCACAAATCTTGCTGAATCAGGCGAAACAAGCATGTATTGGATTGCGCGCCATATTTAAAGGCAACGTGTAGTGCTAATCATTCTCTGTGTTGTTGGGAGTGAGAGAGAGAGAGACGCACAGAGCTGGCTGATTGAACATTTGCATATTGACGGAGAGACTTGTTGTGTATTGGGTGAGCTTTGTCCATTGTTGTTTTGTTTACATCTTTGACAATAGGAAAAAACCTGGCGCTTACCTTAAGCTTAATATATGAGGTGTGCTTACAATGTGGCAGTAAGTTAGACCACGGCTCTATGACAGATGCTTTGAGCCAGCATGGAGTTCCCCTCTGCTGCAACCCCAGGGAAGGGTTAATCCGGAACCCTTTTAAAGATATAGAGACATACAAGCAATGGGGGAGCGTGGGATTAGAAAAACATTTGATAATAAAAAACAATAAAATACAATAAAATTAATGTGGTTACAACAATATTGCTGGGGGTTGGTGAAAATATTAAATACACTTACACGGCCATGTGCAAGCGGACACGGTAATGTGGTTTCTTTAAGCAATTCCAGTCACTCCCAACAACAGGTAATGGTGGTTTAGAGGGTTTTGAAATAAATATATAAATATATCTGTACTCACACGGCCATGTGTGAGTCCTTGCAGGAAATTGGTAACTTTGGGGTTAAATTAACCCATCTGCATCTCCCCCCAGTGTAGACTCTTCTTTGTTTGCAACCAACGTGGGATTCTAACTCCAGTCTTGGGCATCAGATGGGGACTCTCCCCAGTGGTGGTAGTAGGTGGGGGAGTAGGTAGAGAAAGTGAGGCACGTTGTCAGTGGGGTTTAAAACACATTTATTAGTTTTAAAAGCAATTGGTACAACAAGACTCACATACATACATAGTGGTTGGACCCCTGGCCTCCTCGTGCAGTCCAGGATACAGTTTAAGCAGCCGTTATTGCCAATCACGCGTCCGTGATGCAGGAGGAAAAAAAACAAAACTTTTTCTCCTTATCTGCAATGGCTGCCTGGTTGATCCGGCTACGGGAGCCACGTTGGGCCAAATTCAGCAGGAACTTTAGAGCTACGCGTTTCGTCGAATCATCGACTTCCTCAGGCTCATATTCTGACGTGGAGGGGGTCTCTGAGTTTTATAAACCCCCTGTGTAATCAAAGTCTAATTGGGGCGGGCTGTGTTTAATAAAGCCCTAATTACAAAGTTTTTATTTATTTATTTTTTTTGATGTTTTTTTTTTTTTTTTTTTTTATAAACGAGATTTACATAATTCATGTTCTGTAATCACACTGTCTTGCCTTTTAGAATTGGTTTAAGTTAAAACATTCTTGTATACTTAAATTAATATCCCTAACCATCAGGGGTTAATAGATGACTGCAATAAAATACATACTTGTTGATTATTTAATGAGATAATTTTATCAGAGTATTGTCAAATTTATTTGTAAACTTCACACACATTTAAACAATTTTATACAAATTCTACTAAAATTAAAATTCACAGGTATTTTGGTTTTAAGACCTCCAATGGGGTCCATCTAATCATATGTCAGAATTGGTCATCTGGTGATAATAGTTCAAAGTGTACTTGCTCCTTGAACCTCAACATTTAGATAAAAAATTCTTACCATGTAGATTTATAAACACATATAAATTAGTTAGAACATTTTGGCTATCAAAAGTGCCCAAATCCTTTAATATAAAAGTAAATTACCCATCCCCGTCAGGGTTATACATTGGTTAAAAAACAATTATAAATGGATCATACGCAATATGTTCCATTTTAAAAATTAATCACTTTTGTAATAGTCGCACAAAATATTATTATCATTCTAAATCTAAAAGCTATGAACTAAAAATCTAAAAACAAGACTGACAACTAAAAACTAAAACTAAAAAGGGAACTGACGCTGGACAAAGAAAATCTAGGGAACTAAAGGGAGCTGTAACAGAATGGAACTGTAAATGAATGGAACTGTAAAAGAAGAAGGGGAGAGGGGAAATACAATCAAACCCACATCTAGTCCAATTTTCTTATTGTTCTAGATAGGGGTAAAAAGTTCCTCCCTCATAACTCTATATAGTTTAATGAATGCCTCAGTAGCCCAGTAAAATTTAATTAAATTTATTCAATTGAAAGCGGCGATATCGAGGTTGACGTTGAGGCCTGAGGGGGACATGGATTTCAAACGGTATATCCAAAACGTCTCCCTCTGCCGTAAACGTCTCAATCTATCACCCCCCCTCCAATTCTCAGGGACCACTTCTAATCCCCTATAAAGTAGTCCTGAGGGGTCCCCCCCATGTTTCTGGATAAAATGAAGGGGCACACTATGGGTGGTCATTCCCCTTCTTATATTGCCCAAGTGTTCCAGTATGCGGGTCCTAAGACTTCTTATGGTCCGGCCCACATACTGGAGTCCACATGGGCATTGGAGCATATATACCACGTATTTGGTTTTGCATGTGATGAATTGTTTGGTCTTGAACCCCTCGTTTGTAACATTTGAGCTGAATTCTATTTTATCAGTCATCGCATGCTTACAGGCCTTGCATTCAAAACACTTAAAAAACCCCATCGGTTTAGGTAACCAGTTATTGTTTTTAATCTCAGTTTCCTTCCTGTATACGCTGGGCACTAATTTGTTTTTAATGTTCTCCGCCCTTCTGAAGATAACACGGGGTGTTTCTGGCAGATAGTCTTTTAATAGTGTATCTTTGCACAGCACGTGCCAATGTTTCATTAAAATCTTTTTAATATTATGGGCCTCGTTGTTATATCTTGTTATGAATGGAACGATGTTATTGGTGGTGTCTCTTTTTTGCTTGGGTACCATCAGTTCTTCTTTATTTAAATTCAGAGCTCTCATATGTGCTTCTGCAATTAAATCCTGTTTATACTGCCTTTCTTCGAATCTGGTTTCCAGAACTCCTGCTTGTTCTCTATATATCTCAACCTCTGAGCAGTTGCGTCTAATTCGTCTGAATTGTTCGAACGGAATATTCTTTAGCCATTTTTGATGGTGGCAACTGCTGTTTAGTAAAAAGTTATTAGCATCAACTTCCTTGAAATAGGTCTTGGTTTTGAGAATATTCTTCTCAATGTAGATGGTTAGGTCAAGGAAGTTGATGCTCTCTGTACTCATCTCTGATGTGAAACTCAGATTAACCTCATTGTTATTAATATAGGTCAAGAAGAGTTTAAGATTTTCCTCGCTCCCCTGCCAAATGATGAGCACATCATCGATGTATCTCTTCCAGAGGACCAGGTTTGCTCCGTATGGGTTTTCCGACCAGATGTTGGTCTCTTCCCAATGTGCCATGAAGGTGTTGGCATAGCTTGGAGCAAACCTGGTCCCCATAGCGGTCCCGCATTTTTGCAAGAACATGGACCCATCAAACCAAAATAGGTTATGAGACAGAATAAACCTTATTCCATCTAGTAGAAAACATTTTTGTTCCTGTGGGACTGATGGGTCTTTCTCCAGCGCAAATGCCACCGCTGCACACCCATCCTCATGCCGTATTGATGTGTACAAAGACGTCACATCACAGGTCACTAATATGTAGTCTTCTTGCCACTTAATTGTTGATAGTATGTTTAGGACTTCTAAAGTGTCCTTTAGATAGGCTTTTGCGCTAGTCGCGTACTTCTGTAAGTATATGTCAACATATTCAGAGAAGTTCTGTGTCAGAGACCCGATACCCGATATAATGGGTCTACCTGGTGGTCTCTGACACCTTCATGGCACATTGGGAAGAGACCAACATCTGGTCGGAAAACCCATACGGAGCAAACCTGGTCCTCTGGAAGAGATACATCGATGATGTGCTCATCATTTGGCAGGGGAGCGAGGAAAATCTTAAACTCTTCTTGACCTATATTAATAACAATGAGGTTAATCTGAGTTTCACATCAGAGATGAGTACAGAGAGCATCAACTTCCTTGACCTAACCATCTACATTGAGAAGAATATTCTCAAAACCAAGACCTATTTCAAGGAAGTTGATGCTAATAACTTTTTACTAAACAGCAGTTGCCACCATCAAAAATGGCTAAAGAATATTCCGTTCGGACAATTCAGACGAATTAGACGCAACTGCTCAGAGGTTGAGATATATAGAGAACAAGCAGGAGTTCTGGAAACCAGATTCGAAGAAAGGCAGTATAAACAGGATTTAATTGCAGAAGCACATATGAGAGCTCTGAATTTAAATAAAGAAGAACTGATGGTACCCAAGCAAAAAAGAGACACCACCAATAACATCGTTCCATTCATAACAAGATATAACAACGAGGCCCATAATATTAAAAAGATTTTAATGAAACATTGGCACGTGCTGTGCAAAGATACACTATTAAAAGACTATCTGCCAGAAACACCCCGTGTTATCTTCAGAAGGGCGGAGAACATTAAAAACAAATTAGTGCCCAGCGTATACAGGAAGGAAACTGAGATTAAAAACAATAACTGGTTACCTAAACCGATGGTTTTTTTTAAGTGTTTTGAATGCAAGGCCTGTAAGCATGCGATGACTGATAAAATAGAATTCAGCTCAAATGTTACAAACGAGGGGTTCAAGACCAAACAATTCATCACATGCAAAACCAAATACGTGGTATATATGCTCCAATGCCCATGTGGACTCCAGTATGTGGGCCGGACCATAAGAAGTCTTAGGACCCGCATACTGGAACACTTGGGCAATATAAGAAGGGGAATGACCACCCATAGTGTGCCCCTTCATTTTATCCAGAAACATGGGGGGGACCCCTCAGGACTACTTTATAGGGGATTAGAAGTGGTCCCTGAGAATTGGAGGGGGGGGTGATAGATTGAGACGTTTACGGCAGAGGGAGACGTTTTGGATATACCGTTTGAAATCCATGTCCCCCTCAGGCCTCAACGTCGACCTCGATATCGCCGCTTTCAATTGAATAAATTTAATTAAATTTTACTGGGCTACTGAGGCATTCATTAAACTATATAGAGTTATGAGGGAGGAACTTTTTACCCCTATCTAGAACCATAAGAAAATTGGATTAGATGTGGGTTTGATTGTATTTCCCCTCTCCCCTTCTTCTTTTACAGTTCCATTCATTTACAGTTCCATTCTGTTACAGCTCCCTTTAGTTCCCTAGATTTTCTTTGTCCAGCGTCAGTTCCCTTTTTAGTTTTAGTTTTTAGTTGTCAGTCTTGTTTTTAGATTTTTAGTTCATAGCTTTTAGATTTAGAATGATAATAATATTTTGTGCGACTATTACAAAAGTGATTAATTTTTAAAATGGAACATATTGCGTATGATCCATTTATAATTGTTTTTTAACCAATGTATAACCCTGACGGGGATGGGTAATTTACTTTTTATATTAAAGGATTTGGGCACTTTTGATAGCCAAAATGTTCTAACTAATTTATATGTGTTTATAAATCTACATGGTAAGAATTTTTTATCTAAATGTTGAGGTTCAAGGAGCAAGTACACTTTGAACTATTATCACCAGATGACCAATTCTGACATATGATTAGATGGACCCCATTGGAGGTCTTAAAACCAAAATACCTGTGAATTTTAATTTTAGTAGAATTTGTATAAAATTGTTTAAATGTGTGTGAAGTTTACAAATAAATTTGACAATACTCTGATAAAATTATCTCATTAAATAATCAACAAGTATGTATTTTATTGCAGTCATCTATTAACCCCTGATGGTTAGGGATATTAATTTAAGTATACAAGAATGTTTTAACTTAAACCAATTCTAAAAGGCAAGACAGTGTGATTACAGAACATGAATTATGTAAATCTCGTTTATAAAAAAAAAAAAAAAAAAAAAAAACATAAAAAAAAAAAAAAAAAAAAAACTTTGTAATTAGGGCTTTATTAAACACAGCCCGCCCCAATTAGACTTTGATTACACAGGGGGTTTATAAAACTCAGAGACCCCCTCCACGTCAGAATATGAGCCTGAGGAAGTCGATGATTCGACGAAACGCGTAGCTCTAAAGTTCCTGCTGAATTTGGCCCAACGTGGCTCCCGTAGCCGGATCAACCAGGCAGCCATTGCAGATAAGGAGAAAAAGTTTTGTTTTTTTTCCTCCTGCATCACGGACGCGTGATTGGCAATAACGGCTGCTTAAACTGTATCCTGGACTGCACGAGGAGGCCAGGGGTCCAACCACTATGTATGTATGTGAGTCTTGTTGTACCAATTGCTTTTAAAACTAATAAATGTGTTTTAAACCCCACTGACAACGTGCCTCACTTTCTCTACCTACTCCCCCCCCTACTACCACCACTGGGGAGAGTCCCCATCTGATGCCCAAGACTGGAGTTAGAATCCCACGTTGGTTGCAAACAAAGAAGAGTCTACACTGGGGGGAGATGCAGATGGGTTAATTTAACCCCAAAGTTACCAATTTCCTGCAAGGACTCACACATGGCCGTGTGAGTACAGATATATTTATATATTTATTTCAAAACCCTCTAAACCACCATTACCTGTTGTTGGGAGTGACTGGAATTGCTTAAAGAAACCACATTACCGTGTCCGCTTGCACATGGCCGTGTAAGTGTATTTAATATTTTCACCAACCCCCAGCAATATTGTTGTAACCACATTAATTTTATTGTATTTTATTGTTTTTTATTGTCAAATGTTTTTCTAATCCCACGCTCCCCCATTGCTTGTATGTCTCTATTTGTTTACATCTTTGTCTTGTTTTATATGTGGAAGTGTTTCGTGTGATTGGCTGTACATTTCTTGTCTGTTTTTTGTGAGTGCTGGAAGTATGCCCGCAAAGCGTGGGAAGAGTGATTCTGGTGGGAGTGGGAGTGCTACTCGTGCGAGTACGCATCGGAGTGAACATACTGTTCAGGGGAGTGATGTTGCTGGTGCACCGAGTGGTGTTGCTGGGAGTGGGAGTGCTGTTGCTGGGAGTGGGAGTGTTGTTGCTGGGAGTGGGAGTGCTGTTGCTGGGAGTGGGAGTGCTGTTGCTGTGAGTGGGAGTGCTGTTGCTGGGAGTGGGAGTGTTGTTGCTGGGAGTGGGAGTGCTGTTGCTGGGAGTGGGAGTGCTGGTGCTAGGAGTGGGAGTGCTGGTGCTAGGAGTGGGAGTGCTGGTGCTGTGAGTGCTGCTGGTGGCGCAGTTGCTGATGGGGTGGATGGTGGTGGCGTGCTTGCTGGTGGGCAGCTTTTGGAGTCTCTTCCATTGGAAGAAGGAGAGTCCAGTCAGCACCAGCCAAGCTCTGACCCTAAACCTGCTCGGAAGAAACGTGTGGAGAAGCCACGTAATCCTCGCTTCAATGACCAGGAAAATACAGCTCTTGTCACTGGCATTCTGGAGCACTATGACAGTATATATGGACATTTACTAGGTAAGTGTACCTTTACATTTATTATTCAAATACATGTGATCCTAGGTCATCTGAGTTTTGTTCATATGCAAATATGGGTTCAGAATATCTTTCTATGTTAATTAGTCTGGAAACATTGCTTTTTATCATGCCTTACAAGGACAACTAATCACAGGCGGTCAATTTGCCATAACTGCATACAATATGAATGCAACCTTGCTTACATGTATAGGTTTAGTAGTGAATGCTCATGTGCTTCACATATTACACCTAAAACAGCATGTTTGCTATCTCTTGGAACAGCTAGCAGTGTAGGAAACTGGTGCTTCTATTATTATTAATTTACCTCATATATTTTATATGTTTTTCAAGGGCGGACAAGTTCAGCAAGCAGAAAAGAAATGTGGGACACAATAGTCATTGGTGTCAATGCGTGTGGGAATCATGTGAGGGACAAGCGGAATTATCACAAGAGATTTGATGATATTAGGTCCAAATTGAAAAAGAAAATACAACACCAACGCGTGCATGCTACTGGCACTGGAGGTGGGCCGACACCACAACGTCTCATATTAAGTCCATTGGAGGAGCTGCTTCGGGCAAAATTACTTCCCGTCGTTGTGGAAGGTTTACCTGGTGACCGTGATATAGGAATTTATCCCTCACAATTTCCACCAGGTGAGAAATATTACTGTACTAGGCGTGTCGTTGCTTACAGTTATTTTGCATATTTACACTGCTTTTTATACTGTCTTCACAATATAAGCATACCTGCATCTATATATGTATATGTCTGATTCTGTATATATATATCTCAAAATAGACATATATGTTGTAGTCCTACTAAAAGCAGTAACTAATATAGCACGTGCCATTGTGTGCTCATTTACATGTGAATTCCCAAAATGCATTGCTGCAGTGGAAGCAATTGATGGTGGGCGAAGATGGGGAACAACAGGGTAGTACACATGTGTAACACATGTTAATGAGAAATTATTACTAGCTACAGGTACAGAACATAAATATGTATAATATTATTGTGTATTTTATTTATTTTACTCCGACAAACATGACATTACTGCCTATTTTAAGCATGCATCAAATATATTGCATGCAACGGCCTACAAACATCACTTGCACTAACACATCTATAGTTGTTTATGAAAAGGTCCATTTTTGCTTTAAGTCATATACAGACAGCATAATGAGGCACACGTATCATATGTTATGTCATTGTTTTCATAACTTAAAAACTGCACACGACTATTTAGCTCATCTACCATTGTGTTAAAGCAGCTGCAATTAATATCTCATCACAGCATACACTTCAACAGAGGGGGTGGGGTTCAGCACACACACTAATTACAGCCTCATTTTAGGGTAAACTTAGTTCACACCATTTTCACCTGTTTCAAGTAATTGAAAGGTGTGGCTGATTAGGCTTTTTGGGGAAGGGAATACCGTTCTTACAACCTGACTAGCACAACTGAAGTTAATCACACTCATTTGAAAGCTTCACTTTAGCTACTAAATGCCCCAACAACTCATTACTTATCAAAGCGTACGTCACACATTAGTTCACTCATATCTATAGTTGAACTACTATCAACAACACATTATCACACACTGCATGTGTTGTCTTGTTTAGTCACAGCCACATTCATGTGTGCCACATCTTATATTAATGTACCACACATATCCTCTACCAAAAACAACACTTTTTGCAATATGACCACCTTCATGATAACCATTGTGAATGGTCATCTCATGATAGTTATGTACATTATGATACTGATATCACTACACAACATATGATTTTTATGTACAAATTTTATCTATTTATCCTCACGCATTACTGCAGGAACATAGTATGTTTTATGTTAGGGAACTCAAAAGTTCTAAGTACACAGGCATGTACATTGTTATTACAACTATTTATGTTCACTTTCACACACACATTTTGGGTTAAGGAAATGATGCTGTTAGGTACTCATAAATACAGAACATACAATAACTGTTCGTTCAATATTTACACATGTAAATGTAAAACTTATGTTATTGTTATATATAGTTGCCCCTGAAGGACATGTGTCACCTGAGACTGAACAAGTGTCTTCACCTGGGTCAGCCAGCTCAACACACCTAGAAGGTGAGTGTATCAGTTGGTGGCCATATAATATGTGCTCTTCTATATGTTATGTTGTCATGTTCATTATTTGTTTTGCACATCTTCTTTAAATAGGATTACTTAGTGTCAGTGAAAATGAAGTGTAAGGCAACATGTATTGTGTTAGTGATGTTAACTATCATGTAGGAGTTGTGAGTTTACAGCAAGTTTTCATTCACTCATATTTCATACTGAGTCCAAACATTATTCTTAAGTCAAGGTAGTTTTTAATGTGAGGTTATAAAACGTATGGAAACATGTTAGTTGTTACTTATGACACAGTAGAATTACATAGTAACACAGCAGAGATTAACATGCCATTTAATAATGTGTACATTTATTTGTAGAACATGATGAAGAGGATTATGGTGATGATGATGATGATGATGCCGCCGCCGCCGCCATAGACACACAAATACAAGCAAGTGACCATGAAGAGGTTCCAATTGAAACTGTTTTACCGCCAAATCGGCCAGCAAATACCACAATTGCAAATGCAATTGTAGCTTCTGAGGGAAAAATTGTTGAAGCAGAAAATCGTCGCCATTCTGACCTGATGACAGTGCTGGAAAGGATGATTGCACTGCAGGAAGAAACAGTTTCACAATTGGCACATCTCCACAGAGTCTTCATTGAAGTGCCTAAACAGTTGCAAAAAATCAACACCTCATTCGAAGCATTAGTTGTTCAGCAAACACAAGCTAATTACTGGAGAATGACTAATGTACCACAATTCAACACCTCACAGGCAGGATCTGTTCATGCAGGTCAGTTTTCACCACATGCTTCTGATATTCATTCACCAGGCCCAAATGTTACCGGTCAAGTAGCAGACATTGCTGTGCAGGTTCCTGACGACATCCTACCGCTGCCATCTGTACAAATTCAGCAGCTGACACCTACAAAGGAGGCCACAAAAAGAAAACACAAGCAGTTACTACTGACCAGTTTTTGGTCAAAAACAACAAAAGACACACATGAAACAGACCAACCATCACTTGTGCAGTGTCTACCAACTTGCTCACATGTGTCAGTGGGCACAAGCCCTGTACGTGAACAGTCACTACCTAAAAGCCCTGTAGGTGAGTCACTGCCCAAAAGCCCTGTAGGTGAATCGCTGCCCAAAAGCCCTGTAGGTGAATCACTGGCCACAAGCCCTGTAGGTGAGTCACTGCCCAAAAGCCCTGTAGGTGAGTCACTGCCCAAAAGCCCTGTAGGTGAGTCACTGGCCACAAGCCCTGTAGGTGAGTCACTGGCCACAAGCCCTGTAGGTGAGTCACTGGCCACAAGCCCTGCCCGTGAAGTGCCAGAGGCCACTCAAAGTGGCTCTGTTGTGGCTAAAGTTGGTGGCAAAAAAAAAAGGAAAATTCAAGAGACAACAAGCAGGCCTGTTACTCGCTCGCAAAAGGAAAAAAAAAATTTTTTTTTATAATTCACAAAATATGTCTTTGGCCTTGTTTTGTTGACTTCAGATTATCTAATTACTATTGTATGTATGCTGAAGACTGTGTTGTTTCCAAACTTTCAAGTATGTTCTTGTACACGTGAAGTTTTGGAAATGTTAACACTCCTAATTAATGAATAGTGTTATAAATATTGATGTATTAATCGTCTGTTCAGTAATGGTCCACCAGGAGCCAGTTGCTAAGTTTAGAGAAG
Organism: Ascaphus truei; assembly: GCF_040206685.1. Classification (NCBI taxonomy): domain Eukaryota; kingdom Metazoa; phylum Chordata; class Amphibia; order Anura; family Ascaphidae; genus Ascaphus; species Ascaphus truei. The sequence goes on along the minus strand of NC_134483.1, from coordinate 198,720,126 downwards.
CTGCCATTGACTTTGCAGCAAAACATTGCATTTGGGTGTGTTAATTGATGTAATCATTGCATGTGCATATTATTTTCACATGCAATTATAAAAGCACCTATTTAACTGCAAACATCTTTCTTGTACGTGTACAGCAGGATTTTGTGTTAAATATTACTTACCTTTGGTGGCCATTGTAATGTTGTCCTTTAATCATTTATGTGTTCTTGTTTCAAGAACATCTCTGAATTGATACTAATATATATGTAGTATGTATTGATATATGCACACACACACACACACAGACACACACTGTGTGTGTGTGTGTGTGTGTGTGTGTATATATAGTACTATCTAAACTGGTATAGATGTATTTACAAAAAACATACACTTCATGCTTCCTTGTGAAAACACACTATTTTAATAATACAGGCCTAATGTTTGACAACTATACTAAGTGTGAGCCTCTAACATTATTGGGTGCAAACAAATGTTTATTACTTAATTCACTCATGTTTATCACCATTTAAATAGGTTTCATACAAGGCCTACTTACTGCCATCAATATGTTGTGTGTACTCCTGCAATATAAAAAAAATAACTATATATATATATATATATATATATATATATATATATATATATATACACATATATATACACACACACACACACACACACACTATACATATAGTACAATATACACTTTATATATATATATATATATTTATGAGAGAGATATATTTATATATATATATATATATATAGATACACACGTATTTAAATTCATGCAGACAGGTAGTTAACCAGACTTTCAAATACACACAGAAATGTATGTGGGAAAAAAACATTTCATTTTGCAGGTGTGTGTATTTACTGATATGGCTGTCTAAGCACTATTTTCACACAGTGCTCTTTGTTATTTTTCAAGAAAACTCAATGTTACTGAAATAAAAGTGTAGGAATGTTTTCACAAACGAGATAAAAAAATGATACATGTTTTTCCCACATTCGCCTATCACTAACCACAAAAGTTAAACCAATTAAAAGGACACATCCAATTGGCGTTTAAAATAAGGAGTAAAAGTAGTTACTTTTGTTGACCTTGAAAACGAAACACAGGAATTTGTTAGCCATTGAGCAGAATCATTTTGATGAGCAAAGAACACAGAACTGCACACATCTTTTGTGCTACTCTGACATGGCTGATGAATTCGTTAACAATATGAATCCCCTCTTAGGTTATAAGTACATGGTTTCAGAAGCAATTTTGAACAGTCGCGGACACAAAGCGAGCACACGCCAAATCTATGATTTGATTCGAGCAAAATATCCTTATTACCAAGACCGTAGGCATGCGCGGAATTTTAATTCATCAATAAGATTCACTTTATCAACTAATGACTTTTTTGAACGTGTGCAGGATAAGCTAGAACACACCTATGGTTTCTGGAAGATTGCAAAGGAAAAGCATTTTACCCTGAAAGAGGGCACATATATTGTTGTGAAAGGCATATTTATTCCTAATGCCAATAGCAATGGATCCGCTACTACTGTTCCGTGTGAATCGATACCTGCTGCAATATCTGCACCCTCCATTCCTGAAACCCACATTGTACAAGAACAAAAGTACTATGATTATGTACCAAGCCTTTCAGCTGAAAATGCATTGGAATGGGAACCCGAAGAAATGAACCTACCTCCCGACCAATTGTTTGAAGAAAGCAGTGGCGATTCCTATGAGCGCTTCATGGAGGAGATGTGTGTCATACTGGATTCAGCGGGTGGGTCAAGCATGGATGAAAATGCCTTGCATTTCTGGAGCGACCAGTTGCAGCCAGACGATGAGTTAATTCTAGAAGAATGGTAAATATAACAACCGTTATGCGTTGACTGTGCGTTTAAATGTTTTTTTTTTTTTTTTTTTAAACCACCATTTTCACTTTCAATGCGTGGATACAGCGTAACATTGCAGACTGCATAACATGTAGCGATCACAAAGAAATTGTTGCCGAATACAATATAGTAGAACCTGAAAGAGTAGTACACATTGCTGACGGAATAAATATACGTACTTTCCTATCCCTTTAACCATATTAGCAACATTTTAACATAACTCTAACACATACCTGTTTTGTTATCATGCAACATTTAAAAGCGGGTCCACCACGTATGACGTGGGACCCTTGTCATGGCCCAAGGCGTCCTTAAAAAGGATTACGGATGTAAGTCCCGCCCCCAAGCGACGTGCGCGCCTCAAAGCCTATTGGCTGTCATGTTTTGTTATAGTAACGGTAACTGCAGTGTGTCATGTGTGCGGCTCAGTGTTTGTAGGCGTCAACTGGGCGTTAGCCGAATGTTAATTGAGTGGGAGGAGTGTTAGCGTGCGTTTCACGCTGGTTTAACATGACGTCACACGTATTGCATTTGCGCATTGTGTTATCGGCCGTCCTTTCTGTCCAAACACGTCTGTTTAAAAAGAATACAGATGTACTCGTTTAGAACGAATGTAGTTTCGTATTCATTGTATTTGAAATAAAGATTTTATGTTTAATGGTATTTTCAAGATGTATTGAACGCACAACGTACGCTTTGTTTTGCGCATGCGCTAACAGTTAGTGCAGCCAAGCCTGAAGTGCGTGCGCACACTAAGATGTGCGCGCACATTTTTCAGTATACAGGCAACGTTCACATCATATACATAGTTATGCCTGCTACAAATTTAAAGAAACATTACATACTGATGTACACTTGTACTTCTAACATATAAGTGAGTGACGTGTGTATGTACACAATCATATAGAGCTGTGTAATGCGTTGTCACGGATACATATATAGTAAGGTGCCATATTTGACCATCATGTGTTTGCTGTATTTCAGAGATGTCGGGGAAGATACAATCGGATTAATGTATGATTTCAGAAGAGTCTACCTTTATATGAGATGATTGTGAGGAGGAGCCACCGACTACTATACTACATATGGAACTAATTTTATATTGCTTGCAGCGCTTATTAACAAACAATTAAAAATGTGATACCCTTATGCCTATATTGCATAAGCACTTAATTAACATAATGATGTTGCAAAATAGTGCCTCATGAATTTTTATTGAGTGTTCTTTAATGACTACTATCATTTTATGGCATGGTGTGTTTTATATATAACAACCATTGCCACTCTGCTAACACATTTGTGAATTCTATTGTGTAATGGAACGTATGACTGTCGAAACTATGTAACAATAATAATAATAATAATAATAATATGAGCATGTTCATGTATAGCGCTGCTAGTTGTACACAGCGCTTTACAGACACATTTTTCAGGCTGAGGTCCCTGGCCCGTGGAACTTACAATTTATTTTTTGCCGCCTGAGGCAAAGGGAGATAAAGTGACTTGCCCAAGGTCACAAGGAGCCGACACCGGGAATTGAACCAGACTCCCCTGCTTCAAAATCTTTGTGCCAGTGTGTGTCTTTACTCACTGAGCCACTCCTTCTCCCAATGTAAAGGACACTTACAACCAACTAGCCATTTATTGTTAAAAATCTCTTGTTACATGGGTATGTTGATAAAATGGTTTGGGACTGTAGCAAATAATGTTATTGGCCAGATGTTGTGGTCCCCTACAATGCATGATGTTCTGAATATGACATCAACATCATGTAATGAAGTACGTTTCTGTGTATATTTCATTAACCTAACTAACTATAGTTTACTGTGTTTATTAAACGTTCTAAAAATACATAGTATAGTCAATATGATGATATAAGCTACCATAATAAAGCTGGTGTTATCATTTGTCGGTGTTATACATGGATCCTACACAAATTGATACAGACACAAACAGTTGTCTTACAAAGTGTGTCTATGCTAATGTGCACGTGATTGACGTTACAATTGTGAGAATACTTGATAATTATCATCATGATAATGATGAAGTGACGTGATTTATCTAGCAAAAATATTACCAACATTGTCATATTGGTAAATTAGAAATGCTAAATGACAGTAACATTTGCAACAAAATTGTGTTTTTTGTTAACAGTTTTACACTTGGTACATGTAGGACACATCCACACACGTGTGACTTATACATACACATGTCACAAATGTAAATTAATGTTGACTATTAATTCCTAGCATTAAAAAACACCTACATTGCTAAATCTAAGATGTAGTACGCATTGTTGTGATTACAGGCATTCATGCATGGAGTGTTACTGTATGATCAGTCAATTTCATCCGTGATGAATGATCTCCCGTAAGTAAACACATAAGTACAGTTATCCCCTTTTCTCCAAACACCTCTATATTACATTAATGGAATTTATAAGGAAACATACATAAAATGTGATGAAATGTGAGTAAACATTTTCTAATACAATGCACATAAAAGCTCAAGAGTAGCTAAATGCATATACACTGGCGACACACTTTATCGCAGTGCGGCCAGATCCGCAAGCCGGGAGATTTCCCGGCTTGCTAGTGGCCGCCCCTCGGCGTGCCGCGCGTCATAGACGCGCGGTCACGCGTCATCGGGAGCCTGCGCCCCCTGCACGCGTGTCCAAGGGCTCCCCGAGGGAGCCCTGGTGTCCCGCGATCGCGGGACAGCGGCAGGGGGTTCCGGGGGACCCGGCGGACCCGGCAGCGGTAGGGAGAGCGCCCCGATCGGAGGGCGCTCTTCCGCTGCTTCGGCGCGCGCCCGTCACACTCGGGCGCGCGCCAGGCTACTGCTGCGGCACAGAACGGGCAAATGCTCGAATAAACTGTGCCGCAGCAGTACATGATACAGAAAGTACATGTATGTTACATTTGTGTTTAAACCAATATGTAGGGTTTTTACTTCAAATAATTATAGGAAGATTGAGGTAGGCACATCTTATGAGAGATGTCAGCAAATATACATACCATGATCAGTCATACTGGAGATATACCTATAATGCAAAGGAACAATATATAAATTGCAAACATTGACATGCCATCTTCAGTACCGTAAACAACACAGCAAAGTGTGTATTTGGTGTTGAATGTGCAACACCATGTATATTTAATGACATTCAAAATGTAAATCAGCCTGGTGTACACATCATATGGATGTACATGTTACACTGCACCAATAACATTGTATGTAAGCATACTAGAAGCATGAATGAGTATGGGCATAATATGTGTATTGTGTTAGCATAAGGAACAACACAATGCTAAAATATTAGTGCTTTGTTACCCCAGTTGTATTCACATACACACAACTAAAGTAAAATTGAAGAGGGATTATATAACCTGTGCAACAATAATATACCGGTGCCACATCCCTTTGTACACACAGCAGAGAGAAGAAAGGTGTGCAACCCATATTCATCTGTGTCCTACCAGAAGGGTATATAAAAAAACATTATAGTTAAGATAACATAATGTAAGTATAAAAGTAGAACTTGGAACAGATATGTTTTTACTTACAAGAAAAAAATGAATTGATGAGATTCTGGCGTGTCTGGCCACCACTGGCTGTTTGTTCATTTTCAGCAGCTACATGGGTGGGATGCTCGTCTACCAAAGGCTCAGCTAGGTCTGACTGTACATTGTGCCTGAGTGCAACATTGTGCAAAATGCAACAGGCAAGGATAATATCAGACACTTTTTGAGGCTTGTATAGAAGAGCCCCACCAGTTCTGTCCAGACACCTAAATCTGGTCTTGAGTAGGCCAAATGTCCTCTCTATAACAGATCTTGTAGATATATGGGCTGCATTGTACCTGTCCTCTGCTTCAGTTTGAGGGTTTAGCACCGGAGTCAAGAGCCACGGCCTAATTCCGTATCCTGAGTCACCTATAATGAATGGAGCACACATAAGCTGACATTAGTGATCAAATTGTACAATGCCAACATTCCTAAATAAAAATGTGTTTTGTGTTATAACATGTAAATGTGTACTCACCCAGCAGCCAACCATGTTCAAAATGTCCCTCTTCGAACGCATGGAAGACTGAAGAGTTCCTCAGGATGGAGGAATCGTGACTGGAACCAGGGAATTTGGGTACCACATGCATTATCCTCATCGTCGCATCACATACCACCTGTACATTGAGTGAATGGTAGTGCTTACGATTGCGGTACACATGCTCACTCTGACTAGGTGCAATCAAAGCAACATGTGTGCAATCGATTGCACCCAGCACACATGGTATCCCTGCTATATTATAAAAGCCAGTCCTGACTTCCAGCCACTCTGTCGCCTCTGTAGGAAAATGAATATAATTCCTAGCGCGTCTATTGAGTGCATAGAGAAACTGGGTCAAGGCCCGCGAGAATGTAGATTGCGAGACCCCGCCCACTATGCCCACAGTTGTCTGGTATGACGCGGAAGCAAGATAATGTAATGAGCACAGCATTTTAACAAGCCCAGGGACTGCACGACCTCTGGCTGTGAAAAAATCTAAATCTCCCCTTATCTCCTGATAAAGAGATAAGATTGCTGCTGAACTCAAATGATAGCGACTTACAATCTCCTCCTCACTCATCCCATCTAACAGGGTTCTCTCCCTGTACAGACGCGGACGAGGCACAACTTGTCTCCTCTGTCTTCTCCTCTGATCTCCTGTCCCTCTACCTGTCCCTCGGCCTGTCCCTCTCCCTGTCCCTGTCGTATCCGCGTCACTGTCCCTCGGTGTGTCCCTCCCTTGCCCTATATGATTCTCTTGATCATCAAGCATGTCATAGAAAAGAATGTTCCTCCGTCTCCTAAACAATCTCAACATTTTGAAATGAGTAGCTGTGAATGAGCAGGTAATGGGCGTCCTTTAAATAGGTATGTGATGATGTCAGGTGACATAGTAAAATGCAAGGTGTTACATTAACATAATAAAGTACTTCTGTGGCAAGCTGTGTGCAGTTCTTGTTATAAGTATTTGTTGTGTGTATTCTGCAGGGAATGATGATATTTGGCAATGATGTGACGTGAACCTTTGTAGAAACATTGCTTGCAAATAAATAGTTGCATGTGCAATGCATGTAACACTTGTGAACGCAACAGTCAGTCATGTAATTAGACAAAAAGGCTGAGATTGATGTGGGAAAAGTTTTGTGTAACATGTGTAATTAGGCATGTTATTGTGACATGTTGACAACAATGAATAGTCATGTGCATATGCATGCATTTGTGTAATGAGGATAGTTGGTATAGAATGAGTTTACAAGGTGTCCCAATGCTGAATTACTGTACATGTGTGTATAAGTTAGGTTGAAGTGCTTGTAATGCTACGGTTACAATGTAAACATGCAATGTGATTGAGCGTCCAATAAGTGACGTCATGAAAATAGGGAGGACCCAAAACTAGATGTAAACATGAGAAGACAGATGTACATGAACGTTTAAAGATGCGTGTCACATTACAAGCATTGTGTAATGTAAAGGAAGATGAATATACGGTGTATGTGTGACATGTGTGACATGTGTAACATCATGTAAATAATTGTCGCTCAGTTCAGTAAAATGTGTGATATGATGTGAGGTTCTCCTTTAAGAGTTGAGTATAGTATTTTCCCTTGGCACATCATCACATGATGAGTAATGTGACCCGCAAATGCTGCAAACATGTAAAAGTATAATGTTATGCAAATAATACACGTCAGCTGTGACACAATGCAGGGAATGCCCCCACACTGTAATGCAAATGACGTTTGTATTGTGAGCAATGAAACGTAAACAGTACTATACTGTTATACGTCCCCGCTCCATTGACTCCATTGATGTACAGAAGTTTTTTTTTTTCTAAGTGCCGTTCCGGCAGCCTTAGCGATCGTTCTCCCCTCCAAACTGCCAACTTTAGTTGGCGGGAGAAATTGGCCATAACATCTCAATTTCGTAGTGCCGATCAGCCCCGATAAGCTGTTTTTTGTTGTTGAATCCAGCCGATTTAAAAAAGTGGCGATCAGTGGCGAAAACAGGCTTATCGGCAGCCGACTGGCCATAACAAAATAATCGGCTCTGAAACCTGGCGAAATCAAGCACTTATCGGCGCTTACTGAATCTCAAACCTAATTTTGCCTATAAAATGGCGATAATTCCCTTATCAACGCTTACTGCATGAGGCCCTATGTTGTATAATGTAGTAGAATCAGAGCAGGATGTAATTTCTCTATAGAAGGACACTGCCAAAGCAAGGACCGGACTGCTGCTGTGGAGGAAATCCTCACGATGGATAGACAGCTGTATGCCGAGCAAAACCGGACAGCGTGCTTCAATACAAATGGGTAAACCAAAATAGAAAGGGTAGAAAGTAGAGCACTGTAAATATAAGCAAGGGCTGGAGGCAAAAATCTGTATCACTATTTATTGGGCATATATGCCAAAAATAAAGAGTCACATATTTAAAATACTCTGACGCGTTTCCCGCCATGGAGGTGCTTTATCAAAGAGTAACCTTATCTCACATAAACACTGTTTAAGTAATGGTCAGTAGAGGGATCACGCCCTAAGGATAATGAATTAATTATGCAACATGCCCTAACAGATGTAGAAGATGAAGGCAGATCCAAATTCACCAAAAAAATTTGGCTATTCCTATTTTTAACAGTGAGGGCAGTTACAATGTGGAGATCCTTGCCCATGGAGACTATGATGGCAATAGATATCTTCAAAAACGGTTGGACATCTTTTTAGAAAGGAAACATATAAAGCGATATATTGTACCAAATAAGTAAACATGGGAAGGATGTTGATCCAGGGAGAAATCTGATTGCCAATATTTGCAGTCAGGAAGGAATTTGTTTTTTCTCTTATAAGATATCATTATATGATGCCGTATTTTACTGGGATTTTTGTGTTTGCCTTTCTCTGGATAAATATACTGTAAATACTGTACAAATATAGGATAAGTATATGTCATCTAAATGTAGCATGGGTTGAACTTGATGGACGTACAGTATGTCTTTTTTCAACCTCATCTACTGTACTATGTAAGACATATCTTAAACCCTTTTAACCATTTATTAATCTGCTAGCCCCTGCTAGCTTTGTTTTTTTATTGAATAGATGGAGGCTTAAACTACTTAGAGGTTAATGTAAGGGGGTTTAAATAAGTCTTGTTAAATCTCATGATTTTCTAAAGCTAATCAAATAATTTATAAATGTATAAATTAGGCTTTTCACAGATACAAGGATTGTTGAGGCTAACACACTTTGGGGCCTCCTCAGTAAGCGTTCATAAGCCATTTATCGAGGACTTATCGCCCAAAATGCCTACTGCTATTCAGTAAGCCTCGATAAGTGGGCGAAAATGACTGAATCGCCGAAAAAAAATGTGCTAAAACAAAAAATCGCGGAGTGAGCGGTGATAAGCCACTTATCGTCGTTTTTTGGAATGTTCATAAACTCGTGCAATTCTAGGAGCCGCGAATAGGTTATCGAGGCCTATCGCGGCTCTAGAATAGCGAATTTCTCCACAAATTCAAACGCCAAGAATAGTTGGCCTGAGGGTGGTGAGAAGCTGCGATGAGCAGCGAGACGGGACTTAGAAAAAAATGCATTTTTCCTGCATGAGATTGATGCTGGGGTTTCCGGAGCTGATACTAATTAATATTAGCATTTACAGGCAACTTCATTACCTTAGCGGCTAACCGCTATGGGAATGAATGGGTTAAACACCAGTGCCATGCTTATTGTGGGTAGCGCGGTTGGGTGAAGGTGGTATTTGACCCTTGGTGGGTGTTTAGGCCTTGCGGGGGGCTTGCAGGTTGACTTAACCCCTTCATTACCTTAGCGGTTAATACCACTAAGGTAACGAAGGGGTTAACCCCTCCCGCTACCCACCCGGTAGGCCTAAAAACCCATCCATGAGGCTAATACCCCCTTCACTCACCCCCGTTACCCACATAAAATAGAATACACACAACAGCCCTACTACCCAGATCCTAGGCCACCAATTAACATTACAATATTAAATAAACAACTCAGGAACAAACTTGGGCTCTACGTACAAAGTGTCCTTCAGAACCTCAAGACCAGTTGGAAGATGTTTTTGGGATTTGATGATCTTCTCAAGATTCTTGAGAACGCCGCAACTGCTAGGATCCTTTGTTTAGGAAGGATGGACACGGTGGTCTTTTCCGGTCTCTCTTCTGAAGAGTATTGTCTAGAGAAGGCATCAGCCTTAACGTTTTTGGTGCCGGGAATGTATGTCAAAATAAAATTAAACCTAGAGAAAAATAACGACCAGCGAGCTTGGCGGGGACCTAAGCGGCGGGCATTCTCCGATGTACAACAAGTTTTTATGGTCCGTGAGAATCGTGAATGGCAGTTTTGACCCCTCCAGAATGGTGCCTCCATTCTTGAAGAGCTAATTTGACAGCCAAAAGTTCCCTATTACCCACGTCATAATTTCTCTCCGCTGGAGAAAACTTCTTAGACAAAAACCCGCATGGGTGAAGTTTGTCCTGGGGAGAAAATTTCTGGGATAGAACCGCGCCAGCCCCACAATCCGAAGCATCAATCTCTAGGGTGAATGGAAAATTAGTGTTCGGATGTCGGAGGATGGGAGCAGAGACAAAAGCTTGTTTCAATGCTTTGAAAGCCGTGACTGCCTGGGGAGACCAAGATGAAGGATCTGCACCTTTTTGGGTCACTGCCGTGATAGGAGCGATGATGGTGGAAAAGTTGCGAATAGATTTCAGGTAATAGTTAGAGAATCCTAAAAATCGCTGAATAGACTTGAGGGAATTGGTTTGCGGCCAATCCACTACGGCTTTCAATTTCTCTTGGTCCATGGCCAAGCCTCTGTTGGAGATAATGTACCCAAGAAAGGAAGTAGGAGACTGGTGAAAAAGGCATTTCTGCATCTTGGCAAACAACCGGTTCTCTCGGAGACGAGAAAGCACAAACTTCGTGTGGATGATATGGTCCTGTAGGTTCTTGGAAAAAATAAGGATGTCATCCAGATAGACGATTACAAAACGATTAAGGACATCCCGAAAGATGTCATTGATAAAGTACTGAAAAACCGCTGGTGCATTGCATAACCTGAAGGGCATCACAAGGTATTCGTAGTGCCCGTTACAGGTGTTGAATGCAATTTTCCATTCGTCGCCCTCCCGGATGCGAATGAGATTGTACGCCCCCCGAAGGTCAAGTTTGGTAAAACGGTTGGCCCCTTGAAGTCTATCAAACAGCTCGGAGATGAGTGGAAGTGGATAACGATTCTTTACTGTAATGTGGTTCAGGCCCCGGTAATCTATACACGGTCTGAGAGTCCCATCCTTCTTCTTGACGAAGAAGAATCCAGCCCCCGCGGGAGAGTTGGAATGACATATAAAACCCCGTCTCAAGTTCTCACGAATATATTCATCCATGGCTTCTGTCTCGGGTAATGAGAAGGGGTAGGATTTGGACTTGGGCAAGGTGTACCCAGGTACCAGGTCAATCGGACAGTCGTAAGGACGATGAGGGGGTAGGAGCTCAGATTGCGATTTGCTAAAAACATCCAAAAAATCAGCGTATGAGGAGGTTAAGTCTCTCTTAGGATTGGAAGTGTTAGCTAGTAATTGAGGCGGACGTACCGTTGATGAAGAAGATTCCTCTGAGCTAGACCTCCAGACAATGGGTTAGGAGATATGTGGATATGTGGATTGTGCTTCTGCAACCAGGGCAAGCCAAGAGTGACCGGTGTACCAGGAGCATGAATCACGTCAAAGTCCAAGGTCTCCTTGTGGGAGTGAGAAGAAAGGGTGATGGGACCGGTCTCCAAGGAGATATATGCCGGGATGAGCGGCTGATTATCAATCCCGACCAAGGCAACGGGGAACTTCTTCTTAGAGAGTGGAATCTGATTCTGTTTGGAGAAGGTCTGGTCCACAAAGTTCCCTCCTGCGCCGGAATCAATGAATGCTGCTGTGGAGGTGCGGAAAGTAGGGCCAGAAAGAGAAACGGGAATGGTCAATTTTTTAGGGAGTTCCCTCCTGGATAGGGGACAAGACGATTTAGCACCCAGGGAGAGCCCCTTCATACTCACTGGGTTTGGTCGTTTCCCGGAGATGGTGGACAGTCACGGGTCCGATGCTCAGAAGATCCGCAATGGTAACACGACTCTCCGGTTGGGCGAAATTGACGTAAGGGTACCCGAGGACGCTGGACTCTGAGTTGCATTGGCTCTAGGGCTTCCAGAGCGGGCAGCTGGGAGAAGGCGGGTCTCGGGGTAGTAGAGAACCTGGAGAAAGGATCACGGAAAGGCGTAGACCAGGGTTGCTGACGCTGAGCGCGGCGTACCTGAAGACGCTGGTCCATGCGAATGGCCAGGGTGATGAGGTCCTCCAGAAGTCCTGTCCTGGGTTGAGTAGCAAGTAAGTATCCCGTGGGGTCCAAAAAATGGAGCACAGCAGTGTAAGAGATAGGGGCTACAAACCAGCAAAAAAGGTTAAAAAAGTTTATTGGTAACAAGTGAGGGGTACAGGACTACTCTGACGCGTTTCGGGAACAGGTCCCTTTGTCAAAGAGTTAGTTTGTGTCTGTTTAACTTCACGATTATGTATGTGATCCCCCACCCCCAATAGTGACGTCACGGGGCCGAAGTCTCGCGCGATCTGCGAAGCTTGAGGTACCATTGGTGAGAGCTAGTCACCAATGGGATGTCGTTCTGAGACCCGCCTTCCATGAACGCTGCGGGTGCGGGGAAGCACAGTGGGAAGTAAATGACATAGGTACCAAGAACGAAGTGACATATAAAAACAATGCAACCCATTGTTGTGTGGGAAACAACTAAGTTACAGCATTAGTAAAAACACAAACTGTGACCAAATATTAACGTTGGAGGAAACAAGAGAATGGTATTGAGTTATATATAAATATCTCTTAACATTATATATAACTCAATACCATTCTCTTGTTTCCTCCAATGTTAATATTTGCTCACAGTTTGTGTTTTTACTATTTCTGTAACTTAGTTGTTTCCCACACAACAATGGGTTGCATTGTTTTTATATGTCACTTCGTTCTTGGTACCTATGTCATTTACTTCCCACTGTGCTTCCCCGCACCCGCAGCGTTCATGGGAGGCGGGTCTCAGAACGGCATCCCATTGGTGACTAGCTCTTACCAATGGTAACTCAAGCTTCGCAGATCGCGCGAGACTTCGGCCCATGACGTCACTGTTGGGGGCGGGGGATCATATACATAATCGTGAAGTTAAACAGACGCAAACTAACTCTTTGACAAAGGGACCTGTTCCCGAAACGCGTCAGAGTAGTCCTGTACCCCTCACTTGTTACCCAATAAACTTTTTTAACCTTTTTTGCTGGATTGTGGCCCCCATCTCTTACACTGCTGTGCTCCGTTTCCTGGACCCCACGGGATACTTACCTGATCTTCTATGCTGGCATGATGCACGCACCACCTCAGGATGAGCTGCTACACCAGTGAGTACTTACCTATTTACTCCTTATGTCATTTATACATGCAGTTTGTTTTGAGAAGGCAGGCATGACCCTTATGGTATATATATAGGTCTGTCACCCTTTATGAGACACTCCATTACTGCTTTGCTTATACATTGACAGGAGTTACAGTTATATAGGTGTTCACAAGTCTCACGTAGCTTGGATCAAAGCTCAGTCTCCCTCTGGTGTGACCTATATCATTGGACTGTATATATATATATATATATATATATATATATATATATATATATATATATATATATCATGGTGATTACTGAGCCCTGATACTGGGACTAGTTCCCTTAAACTCCAATGGGTTGAGAAGCAAGTTCATCCTTCAGAGAGTCCGATAAGCCTTTCCAGAAGATGGAGACTAAGGCTTCCTGACCCCATCGAGTCTCAGCTGCAATGGTCCTGAATTCCAAGGCGTATTGGGCCACAGGCCGACGTCCCTGTGAAAGCTGCAGCAGGGAATCAGAAGCAGTCTCTTGTCATGCGGGGGTATCGAAGACCTGTTGAAAGTCTCGTCTAAAGGCTGCGTAATCTCGGGTAATATCAGGACGCAGTTCCCAGATTGGGGAGGCCCATGCCAGTGCATTACCTGTGAGCAGGCTGTACACATAAGCCACCTTTTTCCGACCAGTGGAATATAGCTGCGGAGCCATCTCGAACTGGATCTCGCATTGATTGAGGAAGCCACGACAGGCGTGGGGATCCCCCTCGTACGGCTTCGGAGCCGGAATCTTCGGACCTGGGGATGAAGTGGATATCGGATCTGACTGCGCCGGCGGTGCAGCCGTAGGTGGTGCCTGAAGAGAAAGGTCCTGTACCTGTTGGGAGAGGAGAGCCACTTGATCCGTTAAGGCCTGAATTTGTTGGTACGTGGCGTCATCATAGAGTCCACGTCTGTCTGGTCTGCGTCTTGTGGGCTCGACATAATGTTACGCCGGTGCTGCCCGCAGACCAGACCCGTCCCTTATACTGAGGTGGGGACGTAAAGGAACACACACCCAAAGCAGAAGGAGCGTGTCCAGAGTGTGGTGAATAGGCATTGCCAGGCCAGGTGATGATTGCTAGCAATACTTGCCAGTACCGGTTAAAGAAGTTCCGTTGTCGTTGCCGTTTGCCATGGTCGGGGTAGGAGAATTCCGGAAGGTCGGAGTCCAAGCAGGATTAGAGAGCCAGGAGATGACGTCCGCCAAGCCAAGTAGAGTCCTGTGCAAATAAAGAGAGAGAGTGCCAGAGAAGACCTCCGCAGTGGAGACTATGTCGAGCAATGAATGAATGGCAGGACAGGCAATATAATGTGTGGCTGACCACTAGGAAGAGGGGGCAGGACGGGAGGAGTACATGGTACTGTCCTGGATAGGCTGTCAAAAGAAGGATACAGGTGAGCAGTCTTTGAGCCTGATTGAACTTTGTGTGTGTGTTGGGGGCGGAGCCTCACTGCAGGAGCAGTGAATACATGAAAAAGATCTGACGCACGCTCTGTAAGAGATGGGGGCGCGCGACCATGAACAGCAGCAGCCGTCACAGCTCGAGCCGCTTGCAGCTCAGCAACCGCCCGCCGGGGACGAAGAGGGAGTCCCCCAACTACCGGGATCGGAGGGAGCCGACGTAGGGAGCGCCCTGCAGTAGCGGCCGGAACACGAGGTGAGGGGAGGCCATGCCGTGGCCGCCGCGACCCCCGGATCCTCACAGGACCATGGTTTCCAGGAACAACATAAGGCATGATGGTAAGGCAGACTTTGTAATCCTGGGCAGCATGTGCCCGTGATGTGACAATGGTGGCAAGACAAAAACCAATATCCATCATGTCACTCTTACAGAAAACATCTGAGTTTAAAATCTTCATTTAAGCCCATTGGTACTTGTGTCTTTAGCTAAAAAATCATCCTTGCCTCAAGTTGTAGCAGGAGTTTATTCCTATATCCTCCCCGTGGGGGGCATGGGCTTGCAGTATCAGCATGCAATGCAACGTTGCCAGGCTGTGTCTGTGTTTCCTGAAGTGTCTTGCCACAGGTAGAAATTTGAGCTCAGCATCATCCTCCGTACCCAATAGTGCCTTTCTGATTGTAGACCTGTGTATTCCTATTCTTTAATTCAACATTCTAGATGTTTTGCCTATGTAGTATAGCCCGCAAAGGCATTTAATGAGGTATACTACAAACCTTGATTCACAATTAAGGTAGTTCTTAATTTTGTGTAGATGTGCAAATGTTTGGCCTGTCTACATAAACTGGCATTGGTACAACCATGGCATTTGTATGCCCACGGTTTTCTGGCCACTCATACATTGTTAACGGGTCTGACTATGTCAGTAAGTCACTCTAATTGTGTCCTCCCCAATAGCAGAACATAGGGGATGCCTGGCATACAGTAGTTTGTCAATATTGTTGTCGTTGGCAAGGATATGCTAATTCTTCTGCACACTATGTTTTATGAAGCTGGATGCCGTGCTATAAGTGTTAAGTACATTAAGGAGACTTTCACCTGTACTTTTGGTGCTTGATGAAGGTGTAACACATGTATCCTCCACCCTCCGTGAGGTGATGTGACTACAACGTTTGTGGTGCAATACCCTTGGCTCACAGGAGGTCTGAGCCTCCGCTGCAGGGAGCCTGGGGTGTATCTGGAAACAAGGTCCATCAGCGCCTCCATCTGTAATGGATCCTACATTGTGGATTTGCCCGTTACAGGACCCATATTATGTACACACATATATTCACACAATAACCACACTCTTGGTAACATAAAATAACAGTTTACTATAGCAATTATATGCTCTGGCTACTGGTTACAGCTACCCACCAGCCTCACATGGCTGCAACCACCCACCAATGTTCCCCACTCTTGTCCACCGTCACCCCAGGGCCTTATGAGGCCCTCGGGCACCCTACCACCTTAGTGTCTACAAGGTTCTAGCCTCCACCCTTTATGTGATTAGCGCTGCCACTGTACTGTGTGTTGGTGCACTTGATGAAGGTACCTGCCATGTATGTCCACACCCGGGCGTGCTGATGCTATCTTGGGGATTATGGAAACCCAAATTCTGGTGTTGTAACCCTCGATGCCTCCGCCTCTATGTTGGGTGGTTCCACGTGGATGGTACCACCTTAGTAGTGTCTTTGCAATCGGTATCTGGTCCAAGACCACCTGTGAACAGGAGACTGCCGTGTCCTGTCTGTGTCCCTCACTTAGACTGGTACTACTGTGTCCCTATATTATGGGCCGGCCCCTGCAGCAACCACAACCTGAGGGGAGTCAGGGCCTAACAGGGGTTATCCTGGAATAGTGCAGGTGTCACAGACCCCTGCACATACCTCCTACCCTCTCTGTGTCCCAGCTCCGACTGCCACGCGGCCCCAGCACACCAAATGTATTGATTCCCTCAGCAGGGGAATCCTAGAGCCCTATTGGTTGCCATGGGTAAGGTGGTGCCTTGCCCCTATGCATCCTGGGGACTGTAGTCCCTTTGAGCCTTCTCTGCCTGTGAGCCACACTCATGCTATCTCCTGCTCATGCACGACTTGCAATGGGCACCTGAATCCTGCTCATGCGCGATGGTTCACAAGATGACGGCGCCCTGCAAAGGGAGCCGCCAGGAGCCTCTGGCGATGCGCTCACCTGCACAACTACCGCAAACCTCCCCCGCACCCGCAGCCACCGCGGAGGTAAGGGGGCACTCACTGGGAGCCCAAAGGGGACCGGGGATACACACTCCCCCTGGTAAAATCCCAATGTTCTCGCTTGGGTCAGCATGACATATACAAAACTATATACAACAATTATATAATAAAAATGCATCAAATCAAAAAGTACAATCTTATCACATGTCATGACCTACATGAGATTGTATAATTCTGTAAACATTACAATCACAGACTTGATTTTGCTGTGAGACCACTGCTGAGCCTCGTAGTGGGGTACCCCAATTTGATCACAGGTCATCCTCATTGGAGGCTGACCAACTCTTTGGCTCTGGCGGAGCTGCTCTTCAGCCACTCCCTCTGGAGAGTAACAAGCATAGTCCTGAGGCTCAGCCTCTTCCCTTGAGGGGAGCAGAGTCTCTGAACAGACTCTATGGGGAAATGTACCCTGAATGAGGTAATAAACTAAGCATAAGCTTATGTGACTTAGTGCAATTAAAACTGGTATACACCAGTGAAGATACTTATATGGTATCTGGATCAATAAGAAAGTATAGATATAGGATAAAGTATCTGTTGTCTAAATTTAGCATAGGTTGAACTTGATGGACCTATGTCTTTTTTCAGCCTCATCTACTATGTAACTATGTAACTATATATATGCAAGTAAAGTCAAAAGTGAATTTACAAGGAGCTGGGAGATTATATACCTTGTGGCAAGACGGCCTCGCGGCGGGGTCAGTAAGACGCTAGACACGATGGGAAACTTTAAACACTAGTGGTTTATTAGCCACAACCAAAATAAGTGTGGGTATACTGTCCCTTTAAGAAACTACTTTCTTGAAATTAAAGCCTAGTCCCGTTAGGGAAACTAACTCACTTCTTGAGCCCTTACTAACAGGGCAGCCAGCTAATCTGGTTATGCCCAAAACATATGCTACACAAAGGATAACCAATAAGTATAAGAATAAAGTCTTATCTGTTTTGCAGCTCCAGTAGCAAAGAGGAACACGGTTCCAGAGAGCAGGCTGTGTCCAGCTCGCAGCAATCTTTATCTTTATCCTGGGTTGGGGTCCTAGCTGGTCCCAGCAGCAAAGCTCCTCGCAGGACTGGGGGACCAGAGCAACAGCTATGGCTTCCCAGCTGGGAGAAGTCTCTCCACCCTCACATGGAAAAACAAGCTCAACTTGTGTGAGCAACTTCCTTCTTTTTAAAGCACTTGTTTCACTGATGAGTTCAGCCCCTGTTTAATCAGTCTACAGCTGTGCTTTCTGTCTGAGGAGATCATGGGCCTCATGCAGTAAGCGTCGATTATGTGAAATCGGCAATCTTACCGATTAGTCATGTTATTGGCGATTTTTCCTCTCCGTATGCAGTAAGTGCCGAATACATTCAAAATCAACCCGAAAACAAATCCGCCCACTCTCACGATGATTATCCGATCACACACAGGTGTATCGGCGTGCGTGGCGGGGTGCTGTTAGGTTGCCCAATCACAAATCTTGCTGAATCAGGCGAAACAAGCATGTATTGGATTGCGCGCCATATTTAAAGGCAACGTGTACTGCTAATCATTCTCTGTGTTGTTGGGAGTGAGAGAGAGAGAGACGCACAGAGCTGGCTGATTGAAGATTTGCATATTGACTGAGAGACTTGTTGTGTATTGGGTGAGCTTTGTCCATTGTTGTTTTGTTTACATCTTTGTCTTGTTTTATATGTGGAAGTGTTTCGTGTGATTGGCTGTACATTTATTGTCTGTTTTTTGTGAGTGCTGGAAGTATGCCCGCAAAGCGTGGGAAGAGTGATGCTGGTGGGAGTGGGAGTGCTACTCGTGCGAGTACACGTCGGAGTGAACGTACTGTTCAGGGGAGTGGTGTTGCTGGTGCACCGAGTGGTGTTGCTGGGAGTGGGAGTGCTGTTGCTGGGAGTGGAAGTGCTGTTGCTGGGAGTGTGAGTGCTGTTGCTGGGAGTGCTGTTGCTGGGAGTGGGAGTGCTGTTGCTGGGAGTGGGAGTGCTGTTGCTGGGAGTGGGAGTGCTGTTGCTGGGAGTGGGAGTGCTGTTGCTGGGAGTGGGAGTGCTGGTGCTAGGAGTGGGAGTGCTGGTGCTAGGAGTGGGAGTGCTGGTGCTAGGAGTGGGAGTGCTGGTGCTGGGAGTGCTGCTGGTGGCGCAGTTGCTGATGGGGTGTCTGGTGGTGGCGTGCTTGCTGGTGGCCAGCTTTTGGAGGCTCTTCCATTGGAAGAAGGAGAGTCCAGTCAGCACCAGCCAAGCTCTGACCCTAAACCTGCTCGGAAGAAACGTGTGTAGAAGCCACGTAATCCTCGCTTCAATGACCAGGAAAATACAGCTCTTGTCACTGGCATTCTGGAGCACTATGACAGTATATATGGACATTTACTAGGTAAGTGTACCTTTACATTTATTATTCAAATACATGTGATCCTAGGTCATCTGAGTTTTGTTCATATGCAAATATGGGTTCAGAATATCTTTCTATGTTAATTAGTCTGGAAACACAGCTTTTTATCATGCCTTACAAGGACAACTAAACACAGGCGGTCAATTTGCCATAACTGCATACAATATGAATGCAACCTTGCTTACATGTATAGGTTTAGTAGTGAATGCTCATGTGCTTCACATATTACACCTAAAACAGCATGTTTGCTATCTCTTGGAACAGCTAGCAGTGTAGGAAACTGGTGCTTCTATTATTATTAATTTACCTCATATATTTTATATGTTTTTCAAGGGCGGACAAGTTCAGCAAGCAGAAAAGAAATGTGGGACACAATAGTCATTGGTGTCAATGCGTGTGGGAATCATGTGAGGGACAAACGGAATTGTCACAAGAGATTTGATGATATTAGGTCCAAATTGAAAAAGAAAATACAACACCAACGCGTGCATGCTACTGGCACTGGAGGTGGGCAGACACCACAACGTCTCATATTAAGTCCATTGGAGGAGCTGCTTCGGGCAAAATTACTTCCCGTCGTTGTGGAAGGCTTACCTGGTGACCGGGATATTGGAATTTATCCCTCACAATTTCCACCAGGTGAGAAATATTACTGTACTAGGCGTGTCGTTGCTTACAGTTATTTTGCATATTTACACTGCTTTTTATACTGTCTTCACAATATAAGCATACCTGCATCTATATATGTATATGTCTGATTCTGTATATATATATATATTTCAAAATAGACATATATGTTGTAGTCCTACTAAAAGCAGTAACTAATATAGCACGTGCCATTGCGTGCTCATTTACTTGTGAATTCCCAAAATGCATTGCTGCAGTGGAAGCAATTGATGGTGGGCGAAGATGGGGAACAGCAGGGTAGTACACATGTGTAACACATGTTAATGAGAAATTATTACTAGCTACAGGTACAGAACATAAATATGTATAATATTATTGTGTATTTTATTTATTTTACTCCGACAAACATGACATTACTGCCTATTTTAAGCATGCATCAAATATATTGCATGCAACGGCCTACAAACATCACTTGCACTAACACATCTATAGTTGTTAATGAAAAGGTCCATTTTTGCTTTAAGTCATATACAGACAGCATAATGAGGCACACGTATCATATGTTATGTCATTGTTTTCATAACTTAAAAACTGCACACGACTATTTAGCTTATCTACCATTGTGTTAAAGCAGCTGCAATTAATATCTCATCACAGCATACACTTCAACAGAGGGGGTGGGGTTCAGCACACACACTAATTACAGCCTCATTTTAGGGTCAACATAGTTCACACCATTTTCACCTGTTTCAAGAAATTGAAAGGTGTGGCTGATTAGGCTTTTTGGGGAAGGGAATACCGTTCTTACAACCTGACTAGCACAACTGAAGTTAATCACACTCATTTGAAAGCTTCACTTTAGCTACTAAATGCCCCAACAACTCATTACTTATCAAAGCGTACGTCACACATTAGTTCACTCATATCTATAGTTGAACTACTACTATCAACGACACATTATCACACACTGCATGTGTTGTCTTGTTGAGTCACAGCCACATTCAGTGGTGCCACATCTTATATTAATGTACCACACATATCCTCTACCAAAAACAACACTTTTTGCAATATGACCACCTTCATGATAACCATTGTGAATGGTCATCTCATGATAGTTATGTACATTATGATACTGATATCACTACACAACATATGATTTTTATGTACAAATTTTATCTATTTATCCTCACGCATTACTGCAGAAACATAGTATGTTTTATGTTAGGGAACTCAAAAGTTCTAAGTACACAGGCATGTACATTGTTATTACAACTATTTATGTTCACTTTCACACACACATTTTGGGTTAAGGAACTGATGCTGTTACGTACTCATAAATACAGAACATACAATAACTGTTTGTTCAATATTTACACATGTAAATGTAAAACTTATGTTATTGTTATATATAGTTGCCCCTGAAGGACATGTGTCACCTGAGACGGAACAAGTGTCTTCACCTGGGTCAGCCAGCTCAACACACCTAGAAGGTGAGTGTATCAGTTGGTGGCCATATAATATGTGCTCTTCTATATGTTATGTTGTCATGTTCATTATTTGTTTTGCACATCTTCTTTAAATAGGATTACTTAGTGTCAGTGAAAATGAAGTGTAAGGCAACATGTATTGTGTTAGTGATGTTAACTATCATGTAGGAGTTGTGAGTTTACAGCAAGTTTTCATTCACTCATATTTCATACTGAGTCCAAACATTATTCTTAAGTCAAGGAAGTTTTTAATGTGAGGTTATAAAACGTATGGAAACATGTTAGTTGTTACTTATGACACAGTAGAATTACATAGTAACACAGCAGAGATTAACATGCCATTTAATAATGTGTACATTTATTTGTAGAACATGATGAAGAGGATTATGAGGATGATGATGATGATGATGCCGCCGCCGCCATAGACACACAAATACAAGCAAGTGACCATGAAGAGGTTCCAATTGAAACTGTTTTACCGCCAAATCGTCCAGCAAATACCACATACGATGCAATTGTAGCTTCTGAGGGAAAAATTGTGGAAGCAGAAAATCGTCGCCATTCTGACCTGATGACAGTGCTGGAAAGGATGATTGCACTGCAGGAAGAAACAGTTTCACAATTGGCACATCTCCACAGAGTCTTCATTGAAGTGCCTAAACAGTTGCAAAAAATCAACACCTCATTCGAAGCATTAGTTGTTCAGCAAACACAAGCTAATTACTTGAGAATGACTAATGTACCACAATTCAACATCAACACGTCACAGGCAGGATCCTTACATGCTGGGCAGTTTTCACCACATTCATCTGATCTTCATTCACCAGGCCCGAATGTTACCGGTCAAGTAGCAGACATTGCTGTGCAGGTTCCTGTCGACATCCTACCGCTGCCATCTGTACAAATTCAGCAGCTGACACCTACAAAGGAGGCCACAAAAAGAAAACACAAGCAGTTACTACTGACCAGTTTTTGGTCAAAAACAACAAAAGACACACATGAAACAGACCAACCATCCCTTGTGCAGTGTCTACCAACTTGCTCACATGTGTCAGTGGGCACAAGCCCTGTCGGTGAGTCACTGGCCACAAGCCCTGTAGGTGAATCACTGCCCAAAAGCCCTGTAAGTGAATCACTGCCCAAAAGCCCTGTAGGTGAATCACTGCCCAAAAGCCCTGTAAGTGAATCACTGCCCAAAAGCCCTGTAGGTGAATCACTGCCCAAAAGCCCTGTAGGTGAATCACTGCCCAAAAGCCCTGTAGGTGAGTCACTGGCCACAAGCCCTGCCCGTGAAGTGCCAGAGGCCACTCAAAGTGGCTCTGTTGTGGCTAAAGTTGGTGGCAAACGAAAAAGGAAAATTCAAGAGACAACAAGCAGGCCTGTTACTCGCTCTCAAAAGGAACAAAAAAAATAAATTTTATAATTCACAAAATATGTCTTTGGCCTTGTTTTGTTGACTTCAGATTATCTAATTAATATTGTATGTATGCTGAAGACTGTGTTGTTTCCAAACTTTCAAATATGTTCTTGTACACGTGAAGTTTTGGAAATGTAAACACTCCTAATTAATGAATAGTGTTATAAATATTTATGTTTTAATCGTCTGTTCAGTAATGGTCCACCAGGAGCCAGTTGCTAAGTTTAGAGAAGCTGCCATTGACTTTGCAGCAAAACATTGCATTTGGGTGTGTTAATTGATGTAATCATTGCATGTGCATATTATTCACATGCAATTATAAAAGCACCTATTTAACTGCAAACATCTTTCTTGTACGTGTACAGCAGGATTTTGTGTTAAATATTACTTACCTTTGCTGGCCATTGTAATGTTGTCCTTTAATCATTTATGTGTTCTTGTTTCAAGAACATCTCTGAATTTATACTAATATATATGTAGTATGTATGCATATATGCACACACGCACACGCACACACACACACACTGTGTGTGTGTGTGTGTGTGTGTGTATGTATATATAGTACTATCTAAACTGGTATAGATGTATTTACAAAAAACATACACTTCATGCTTCCTTGTGAAAACACAGTATTTAAATAATACAGGCCTAATGTTTGAGAACTATACTAAGTGTGAGCCTCTAACATTGTGCGCAAACAAATGTTTATTACTTAATTCACTCATGTTTATCACCATTTAAATAGGTTTCATACAAGGCCTACTTACTGCCATCAATATGTTGTGTGTACTCCTGCAATATAAAAAAAACAAAAAACATAAAAATGTATATATATATATATATATATATATATATATATATATATATATATATATATATATATATATATATACACATATACACATACACACAATATACATATAGTACAATATACACATTATATATATATATATATTTATGAGAGAGATATATTTATATATATATATATATATATAGAGACACACGTATTTAAACTCATGCAGACAGGGAGTTAACCAGACTTTCAAATACACACAGAAATGTATGTGGGAAAAAAACCTTTCATTTTGCAGGTGTGTGTATTTACTGATATGGCTGTCTAAGCACTATTTTCACACAGTGCTCTTTGTTATTTTTCAAGAAAACTCTATGTTACTGAATTAAAAGTGTAGGAATGTTTTCAGAAACGAGATAAAAAAAGGATACATGTTTGTCCCACATGCGGCTATCACAAACCACAAATTTTCAAGCAATTAAAACTACAAATCCAATTGGCGTTTGAAATAAGGAGTTACAGTTTATAGTTTTCTTGACCTTGAAAAGGAAACACAGCAATTTGTTAGCCATTGAGCAGTTTCATTTTGATGAGCAAAGAACAGATACCTGCACACATCTTTTTCGCTAATTTGCAATGGCTGAAGAATTCGTGAAAAATATGAATCCGAATTTAGGCTATAAATACATGGTGTCAGAAGCTATTTTGAGAACAAGCGGACACCAAGCGAGCACACGCCAAATCTATGATTTGATTCGAGCAAAATATCCTTATTACCAAGACCGTCGGCATGCGCGCAATTTTAATTCATCAATAAGATTCACTTTATCAACTAATGACTTTTTTGAACGTGTGCAGGATAAGCTAGAAGACAACTATGGTTTCTGGAAGATTGCCAAAGAAAAACATTTCACCGTGAAAGAGGGCACATATATTGTGGTTAAAGGCATATTTATTCCTAATGCCAATAGCAATGGATCCGCTACTACTGTTCCGTGTGAATCGATACCTGCTGCAATATCTGCACCCTCCATTCCTGAAACCCACATTGTACAAGAACAAAAGTACTATGATTATGTACCAAGCCTTTCAGCTGAAAATGCATTGGAATGGGTACCCGAAGAAATGAACCTACCTCCCGACCAATTGTTTGAAGAAAGCAGTGGCGATTCCTATGAGCGCTTCCTGGAGGAGATGTGTGCCATACTGGATTCAGCGGGTGGGTCAAGCGTGTATGAAAAAGCCTTGCATTTCTGGAGCGACCAGTTGCAGCCAGACGAAGAGTTAATTCTAGAAGAATGGTAAATATAACAACCGTTATGAGTTGACTCTGCGTTTAAATGTTTTTTTTTTTTTGTAACCACCATTTTCCCTTTCAATGCGTGGATACAGCGTAACATTGCAGACTGCATAACATGTAGCGATCACAAAGAAATTGTTTCCGAATACAATATAGTAGAACCTGAAAGAGTAGTACACATTGCTGACGGAATAAATATACGTACTTTCCTATCCCTTTAAACATATTAGCAACATTTTACCATAACTCTAACACATACCTGTTTTGTTATCATGCTACATCTACAACATTTAAAAGCGGGTCCACCACGTATGACGTGGGACCCTTGTCATGGCCCAAGGCGTCCTTAAAAAGGATTACGGATGTAAGTCCCGCCCCCAAGCGACGTGCGCGCCTCAAAGCCTATTGGCTCTCATGTTTTGTTATAGTAACGGTAACTGCAGTGTGTCATGTGTGCGGCTCAGTGTTTGTAGGCGTCAACTGGGCGTTAGCGAATGTTAATTGAGTGGGAGGAGTGTTAGCGTGCGTTTCACGCTGGTTTAACATGACGTCACACGTATTGCATTTGCGCATTGTGTTATCGGCCGTCCTTTCTGTCCAAACACATCTGTTTAAAAAGAATACAGATGTACTCGTTTAGAACGAATGTAGTTTCGTATTCATTGTATTTGAAATAAAGATTTTATGTTTAATGGTATTTTCAAGATGTATTGAACGCACAACGTACGCTTTGTTTTGCACATGCGCTAACAGTTAGTGCAGCCAAGCGTGAAGTGCGTGCGCACACTAAGATGTGCGCGCACATTTTTCAGTATACAGGCAACGTTCACATCATATACATAGTTATGCCTGCTACAAATTTAAAGAAACATTACATACTGATGTACACTTGTACTTCTAACATATAAGTGAGTGACGTGTGTATGTACACAATCATATAGAGCTGTGTAACGCGTTGTCACGGATATATATATAGTAAGGTGCCATATTTGACCATCATGTGTTTGCTGTATTTCAGAGATGTCGGGGAAGATACAATCGGATCAATGTATGATTTCAGAAGAGTCTACCTTTATATGAGATGATTGTGAGGAGGAGCCACCGACTACTATACTACATATGGAACTAATTTTATATTGCTTGCAGCGCTTATTAACAAACAATTAAAAATGTGATACCCTTATGCCTATATTGCATAAGCACTTAATTAACATAATGATGTTGCAAAATAGTGCCTCATGAATTTTTATTGAGTGTTCTTTAATGACTACTATCATTTTATGGCATGGTGTGTTTTATATATAACAACCATTGCCACTCTGCTAACACATTTGTGAATTCTATTGTGTAATGGAACGTATGACTGTCGAAACTATGTAACAATAATAATAAGAATAATAAGAATAATAATAATATGAGCATGTTCATGTATAGCGCTGCTAGTTGTACACAGCGCTTTACAGACACATTTTTCTGGCTGAGGTCCCTGGCCCGTGGAACTTACAATTTATTTTTTGCCGCCTGAGGCACAGGGAGATAAAGTGACTTGCCCAAGGTCACAAGGAGCCGACACCGGGAATTGAACCAGACTCCCCTGCTTCAAAATCTCAGTGCCAGTGTGTGTCTTTACTCACTGAGCCACTCCTTCTCCCAATGCAAGTTTCTGTATGGAGTTAATACAATTCTTTTAGGGGATCTATAGTCATTTATTATATCACCAATTCAGTGTTATTTCACATCTTCATCAGGACCACGAAACATCAATATAATAAAGTAGCATTTATTTATTGCCTACATACTGGTGCTGCATTGTTTTTAGACTTGATAATATTTACAGTTTTGCAGCAACTGTTGATGAAAGCACCCACAAGAAAATATACAGAAACTGTGCTGAGACTCCATTAAAGGGTAAATTCTGCATTCTCTGCGACTTTGATTTTGAGAGATTCCAAGTCCTTACAAAAATAAGAGCCCAGGAAAAAACTTCCACAGATGCAGGTGGTATAGCTAATTAACGCTCATATTAAAAGGGGAATTGATCTATTTGTTGATTTGCAAAGTTTTGTTAGGTCAATTACTTTCAAAGGACATATTAATAAATCTAACAAAAAGCACACTAGAAAGAAGACAATGATTCGTTGGTGTTGAACTGTATTGATTCTGCTGAATAAAAAAAAAAAAAAGAAGAAGGATAAGACAAAGAAAGCAAACCTAAAGTAACTTATTCCAGTTTTGTCAAGTGTGGATTTTTTACATATTGTATTGCAGTAACCATATACTTAAGGATTTTCAGTAGATCTGTAGAAAAGGAATTTATTGTAATCAAACAAAATATGCCTTCTACTGTATATAAAGACAAAAGGAGATAAACAACTCCAAAATATACTAAGTAAATATTTGTATTCATATTCACATTGTAACAGCGTTTTTGCAGAAAGTTTACCAGTGTATTTTGTATCTGTAAATTCACCTTACTTACCACATAGATTGTAAGCTCTTTGAACAGAGACTCCTTTTCCTGTCTATTTTAATGTATGAAGCGCTTATTCTTATCACTGTGTGTCACGTGTATTACTCCTGTAAAGTGCTTCGTACATGGATGGCGCCATATGAGTAAAGATATAAATACATTTATGACATTTTCTCAGTCATACATATTCGCTGCTAGCACAAGACGCCTTCAAGCTGCCAACATATTGTATTTATTAAGTATCTTGCAGTCGTCTTGCAGCTGCTGGTTTAAGCTATTAAGATCCATAAAACACGTTATGCAAGACAATATGACAAACACACAAAAGCAGGACAGACAGACTAGACACAGGACAGACAGACATACAAAAAAACAGGATGGACAGACATGCCGAGAACGCATTCCACACGACAGACAGATAGACACACACAGAATGGCTCTCCTGTACATGCTGTTTCTTCCTTCTTCCTGGGGGATGTTGTGTGGACCTCCCTCCCCTCCCCCACACACACACCTTTCCACCTCCCAATCTCAAGCCTGTACTGGGCATGTTCCTGACATCTACTACTGATTGACTGCATTACCTCTGCTTTCTCCTTGCTCTGGGAGAACAGGGATATGCCACAGCACTCTATCTGATACTCATATGGAACCCCGGCTGAGAATATTTAAGAGTGGCAGACCCTCCAACATTTTGCACATAAAAATAAATACCACTGTATTAATACTTATACTGGATGGAGGCACTTCTAAACAATTCCTTTACCTATGCAGTTTACCAGATGTGACGGTGAGGGGGTAACAAGGCTCACTAATAAAGATCAAGCCCACTTGGTTGCACTTGATCCATGTTTTGGGGTCCTAGAGTGTCAGCTCTTGGGCCTGACCGTTGCATATGTACTGCCATGTATTGTATGTAAAATATGCAACAATAAAGAATTTATGTGTCTTTTGCCTTGCTAAACAGTAGAGATTCTCAGGCTATGAGTTTCAGGATGGACTTTGCGGTAAAAGTGTTGTCGGATTGTGTCTAGTTAGCCGGGAACCAGAGTTGCTGGCCACCCCAAAAATGAATCAGGGAGCTGAGTCAAATTCCTGGGTACATGTAGACACAGACCTCCAGACAAAGTCCCCACTGGAAAGTAGTTACATGGCTCACCGTCAGGATGCCCTGCTTCAGCACAGACCAGAAAGGTAAAAAGGAGCATATGGATACGCGTATCCCAGGTAGAGTCAGGGGTCTCTGGTTTAGGGGGAGTCCCCCGCAGTATATGCCCAAACACCCGGACCGGTATAGGGGTTCGGAGTGTCTCCAACCATCCATGAGGTTGCGAGAGTGAAATTATTTCTAAGTCCAGCTTCGGTACAATAGAAGCAACTCTGAAAACCTAAGCGTTATTTGAAGCAACTTTATTAAAACTTCTTATAGGAAGGTCTAGGAGCACTGAAAATGAATGTGCGTGTCTTTTCAGTAGATCCAAGGGGACGAGGGACTTAGAAGAATCTAGTGAGATTTTTATTAACATGGTGTATAAAAGAATATACGGTATGTTTTATGCACTGTATATGAGCTGGGGAATTTCCAAGTCCCTGGTTCCGAGAGACCAAATGGCCACCAGGCTTGGTGCCACTGAGTCTACTCGGGTCCCAGACTTGAAAGTCTCAGAGATGCCAAGGTGTTAGGGCGGGCGAAGTACCGGAGTTATACTTGAGTTCCAACGTCCTGGCATGAATAAGGGCTATCCGGCAACCATTAACCCGGCCCCAGACACTGAGGAGCCTAGCCCAGTGGGTGGGTTCAATATGCTAAGTGGCAGAGGTGCCAGGTTTGCATTCTAAGCGCCAAGATAGCAGCGGCAAATTTGAAATCACCATAAGATGCTCTGTGAGAAATAGCAAAGAGTCGGCTTCAAGGATTTTGAGCTGAAATATTTTCTAAGTCCCGACTTTTTGCGGCCAAGTTCTACAAATCGAACGTAGCGGTCGCGGCTGGAACTACATGTCGATTTGAGTTCCAGGAGGTTTGGGACTTACTCGTGGTCAAACTATTTTCAATGCTCCGGAGCTTATCCAGCGGTTGCGTGTGGCACTTCATCCCGATTTGAGTTCCAGGGCATTTCAGGACAAGTCCCGGTCAACTGCAAACTTTGTTTTTAGGACTGTAAAGGCTAGGAAAGTCAATTTTTTCCCCAGACCCCCAGTACGTGTGTTTTCTTCTGCATAATTGTAATCTATTGTGTGTATATCTGTTTCCAAGGAATAGATCGCAATTTGTTTTACTTCTTAGTTTTGCTCAGTGATATGATCCCAGTATAATGGTGTAAATACCTGTTTTCCCGTGACACCAGACACAAAAAGAAGTCTGTTTAATATGTACAGCTGGTCTTATAGAGCTCAAAAATGTATACTGCCCCTTCTTCATAGGTAGTTGGAGGATAGGGAGTGTGCACTTTCACTAACGTTTTGGTTCCTAACATGTTTCATGTTTTGATTTTTGTTCTGGTCTTGCCAAAGGTCGATTTTTTTGGTTTGGGTTTTTTTTTTTTTTAACCTAATTATGGAATAAAATCAAAATAAGCAGAAAAATACCAAAAATAGCATAATGAAACATGAAATATGCTTAAGGCAGGTATAAAACCATAACACAAATTAGTAAACTAAAAGAAAATAACAAAAAAACTTAAAATAATTTAACAAGATATGTCTTGAAAAATCTAGATATACAGTACTCTAGGCACTTGGCCTGGTGTTCTGGTTTTGGTTCTAAATCATTCTTGGGTTTAAAAATCTTAAGGGTTTTTGTTGTGCATTTGGTTTGGGAATAAAAGGTTCTGATTTGACACACCCAGTTTTGCCCATACAGTATAAAGTATTTATAATACAATAGAAGTAAAATACAATACATGTGCATTCTTTTTAACATTAATCACACAGAAAAATATCATATAAATTCTCAGACATATATACATATGTCGAAGCAGATTTACATCAATGTACTTTACTGTAGTGCCCACAGCACCAACTTAAAGCAGGAAGGCATCTTTTAGAGGTAGTGTGGCTAGAAAATGTATTCCATCTGTTTAAATTTAATTCAACAAAATGCGTCCCAATTTGCATAAAATGGCTTGGCTAACATGACCTCTGCTTAGTAAATTGCCCCTTGAATGTTTCTAGAAGACTTTGCAAACCGCTTCTCAAGTTATGAAAACCACAGATTTGTGAAACCAAACAGCTGGTCATGAAAAAAACACAAGCTCTCCTAAATATCCCAGAAGACTAACACGTTTTTGTCAAAATTGCCTAAAAACCTACTAGTTTGATTCCATTCCCTCTTTATAGTTTCTGCGACATAAAAGATGATGTTGAAATGTCTTATATTTCCCAGAAAGTGAATGTTTCCCGAATCAATACACATTAACAATCCTTTGAAGCCAAAACGAGAAGCGTTCCTTTCACATTACTCTGAAAGAACAGTACTGTACGTACATTATTCTAGAAAGTAAAATTTTGAAAGAAATAGTAGAATGCAGTCTTAAAGGGGTAGATTCATTAATGAGGGTTAGCATACTTAAAGTGGCAGTAATCTACATTAACACATACGTTTGGCAATGCCATAATCACCAAGATAATAATGTGGGGTTAATATTATCTTTGCTCTAGGTAAAACATGTGCATTATTTTGTAACTCCCAGTATGCATTATTGGATACAAATTAAGTAATTAGGATTAAAATCATATTAATCCCAGATTCACTTAGCAACTATTACACATGGGAAATAATGCTTTGTTTTTAAATCATATTTAAATTTGGATTTACTGACAAATTTGCACAGTACCTACAGATGTATTGGTCCTGGGGAAATATACAGTAGATTTGTTATTTGTTGTAAAACCACTCAGCGATTCACAATATTCTAAATAATTCATCAAAATCAAATATGCCAAAATAAAAAAATCACAAGAATATATTCAGTATCATCACTCAAAATCCCTATATTAACACAGTGCCAACAAAGCCCCACAAGTAGCAAAAAAACACCACTCTCTGAATGTAAATCTTTCTTATAACCAATGCCTGGGAAGTACACATATCACTAATATCTTTAGACAGGCAGAGAAAGACAACACCATAGAGTATAGATTAAGCACAAATTGAATTAAAACCTCTGTGGGTCGCATCATAGAGCAGAGCACCCAAGTCTGTCCATTGGAGGTTACAAGTAACTTACTCCAAGTGACATGTACTGTACTGTATCTTTTATTACCACTGATCTGCACTGATTATATAAAACAATTGATAAGCATTTTACCAACTAGACAAATAGATATTTTAAGATGCAAAGTTGATCTGTTTAAATCTCTATGTAAATGTTACCTAAAATGTTTCATATGTCATGTAATACTGTGGTATTCACTATTGGCTTTCCTATTGGGCTGTCACAATGGGAGGTTTCTATTGTGACATACAGCAAACGAAACAGTGCTCTGCTCATTATCTATCTGATGCTGTGACTTAACAGAAATAAATTACATGACACAGGAAATAGAGAATGAAATAGAATGATGCTGACTAACAGACATAAAATTAAATGACAAGGAACTAGAAATAAGTGTGGCCAGGGACATAACTAAACAAGCTAGGCATTTTACAACTCGAATAATAATACACTAAGGATAGACTACGAGTACGGAAAATAGATTACATGATTTAAAACAGCAGTAACAACAGTCAAATAGTGATATTGAAAGCAAACCATGCAGTTAAATGGTACATCATTTTACATTCTTTGGCCCAGATGCACTAGGCTCAGTTAAATCAGGGCAAATAATGTTAGGTTACCTAAACTAGTAATTAATGTTATATTCCCTGCGTTCAAATCAAATCCACAAAGGTAATTTATATGCTACAACAGTCATAGTATATCTCATGAACATTGGGTTAATTTAGCACTACCTTGCATTACTGTTGCTTCAAATAACCTGATGTTAATTCATAGAGAGAATCCTATTTTATTTAATCCCAATTATCCCAATTGCGATATACTGTATATATCCTCCCCAAACACATCTTTTCCCCTAAACTTCAATGGAATTTAGGCAGAAATCATAGAATAAGCCCCTAAAAAAGAGGCACACAGACCAAAATAATCTAATGTTAGTAAATCAGGTGAAATTTGCCAGGTTTTTTTTATGACAATTTAACACAAATACAGTAGCAAGTTTTGCAAAAAATATATTTGCCATGCATTTAAAGTCAATGTGCAAAGCTGTTTACATATGGACATTTTCTGACATTTTCTTTAAATTCTGGCAAATGTTTGTGAAAATTCTGAGAAATATGAACTTTTCTAGAAAGTCAGTCTGGTAATTCATTTAAAAAACCCTACTGTATATATGCTATGGATTGACTAAAACTAAGGGGGACATTCACAAAGCAATGATGCGTGGTAGTGCACCCCAATCTGGAGTCAACTGCCAATGACCTAAATGGATGTTACTGGAATGCCAAATTGTGATGTGATACCCTGTATCGGTGATAACCTAATGTATCCTGGTGGGAATTAATTGATTTTCAATTAACTGTACAGTGTAAAGTATGACAGATACTTTATATACATTTTTATTTAACGGGCACAATTTATACATGGTACTAGGGACCCTTATACATTTTAAACTATGCCCCTGTTACCACAGTTTTATCCCAGTCATTACAAAGGTTAGTTTCTCGAGGTTTTCAATAAATTAATAGTCGACAACTTTGAAATCCTAACCATGAATAAATATGCTTCTAAGTATAATTTAAAAAAATCTGAAAAAGTAGCTTTTAAAGAACTGTAGAAGATGCTAGAATTACTATTAAACAAACTGACAAGGGGTGGGGTGGGGTAGAGGGATGCAGTTGTAATTGACACCACATACTACTTTCAAGAGGCCAATCACTTTCTGGGTGATTAGAATTTGTGTATCAAATTTAATAAAGGTCCTACAAAATAATTTTGAGAGGAATTTAATGTTTTTTTGATAGAAGGTGAGAAACTTGGGGGTCTATTCAGTGCATTGACGAGTTGGTTTGCATTTTCTTACCTGACTATAAAGAAATGTGTGTCAAACCGGTATCCACTAAGAACACTCACTATTTTTTTAAACTGTGGTAAAAAAAATGCAACATCTCACTACTGTGTGTTTTTGTTTCCCAATACCCTGTACTTAGCGCACTACTTGTCTTTGCTTAAACTGCGATTCACTTCTGCAGTCAGGAAGAGCTGCATCTCCCTGCACAGCTCTTACAGGTGAACACGCAGTTTACATTTTAATAACAGAGTATTGAAGCAGAGTGCCTCTGGAGCTGAATTGCATTAATTTCAGCCTTGGGGACTGCTTCCTGAGAAATCCAATATGGGCATGGATTGCCACAATGGCAATGAATGGGCAAGCTAAAAAAAAACTTGCTTGTCACTGTGCTTATCCATACCCAGAAAGGGGCATAGATAAACACATTGGCGGTCAATAGGCAACCTAAAAAAATACACAATTAAACAAAATACAATCAATGTTTTCTTACATTTGCAGGATTCACCCTTGTCCTACTCCGGCACCAAATCTTGACCCTTGACACAATGCTCAACAGCCTGATACGAAGAAGTCCATGATCCTCTGTTTATTGAAGAGATGTCTATTTCCTTCTTTTCTCTCTTTTCTTCTGTCTTCTCTTCTTTGTAATCTAAAGGGGCCCAGAGATGTTCCCCCAATGGTTTCTTGGGCTCAAATGTGACAGGACATGCCTTATATAAGGCCTGTGACATCACATTTGAGTGTCAAATGCTACACCCCCAATCTATTTGGTTACAGCTTCCAATTTTTTCTTTAAGGATGTGATGTCATCTTATAGGGAGGGTAGCCAGCCAACCAGATCGTTTATGCTTCCCTCCCTTTAAGATGACATCCCTTCAGATTAAAAAAAATGGAAGCCACCTCATGGTATACCCACCAATATGATTGGTACTGCACCGACACACTTTATTCGAGCAAATGCCTGGTTTGTACCTGGCAGAAACCTGGAATCCGCCGCTGCTCACCTCTTGCATGCTTCGTTGCGTTTGCCTTCCCAGCCACGGTTCATGCCTGGCTGACGGGGGCCTGATCTGTTAAATGATAATGAGAATGATTTACTAGGCTGCGATGTTTCGATTGTCCACCAGATGGCATAAACTCATGACTTAAGTAATGTGTGGCCTTTGCAAGTTGTTTCGTTTCCAAAAAAAAGTTACTTTATCCCAGTACAGTATGCTATTGTGTAACTTGTCCTTGAGACTGAAGGAATAGTTGCAAAAAATGTATCAATTTAGGCTTTACATACAGTAATGTATTAAATAAAGACAAAGATCATTTTCACTTACACTATTCTACAGAGACATGAGTGTTCAAGTGGAGCCCGTGTTCCAAAAACCTGACAGAAGTTATGCTTATTTGATATGGGCCGCTATAAATGCAACAGAGGATAAGATGGCAACAGTTGTTCAAATTTATCAGTATTTTATCGAAAATTATGACTTTTACAGATTTTCGCCAACTCCTCATTTGTGGAAGCATGCAATAAGGAAAAGGTTATGTAGTGACCCCTGTTTTCACCGTATTGAGCCCCAATTTGTTGGAGGGTATTGGTGTGTGTCACAGGGTTTTTCCCGTATCTATGATAATGGAGGCGGCAAAAGGCGAAGGGTCGTGTTAAAACGAAATAAGAAGCGACAGTCCCTGCCAAGCAATGCGCCAGAACCAGAACCAGAACCAGCAGCAGCACCAGCTTATCATCATGGTCCCGCCGTCGGTTACAACTCTGAGATGGATTTCGCAGCCAGTTTTGATGAAGCTTGCATGTACCTAAGCGATTTCCCGCTGACTACAGGTGGGCTAGTCCCTCTGCAAAATGATGAAAGCTGGACTGGAAGTGGGCCGGCGCCAGCGCAAGCTGAATGGGAAATTTAGTACAATACTGTACAGTATGGTGAGTACTGTATTTTTGCCGTATTATTTTGGTGGGGCTGGCTGGGAACTTCTTTAGGGGGCTGACCATTACTGTACATTAAAACTTTTCATTTTGTTTTTCCTCAGAAAAGAAAACGGCTAATGGGGGGATTTCGATGGATTATATTGTACTGTATGCTGATGTTTTCCGGCCATACAGTATACTGTGTAATAAACCCGAATAAATAAAACTATGCATTTATTCTACAGTATATGTTCAGTAAATTACTGCACATACTGGGGGCGAGATGTGTTTGCAGCAGAGAGAGATTTAATAATATTGTACAGTGAGCAGGGGGTTCCCTGAGCCAGAAATTAATGATTAATGCTCAGGGAACCCCCCCCCCCCTGCTCCTGATCAATATTATTAAAAATACGGAAAATGCTGCGTCATTACCATAGCGGATAGCCGCTAAGGCAATGAAGGGGTTAACCCACCGTGCCCGCTTTATTGTGTGTAGTGGGGATGGGTGAGGGGGGTATTTGGCCCTTGGTGTGAGTTTACGACTTGCGGGAGGGGGGGGGGGGGGTTGCGGGTGCACTTAACCCCTTCACGATCGTAGCAGTTAATACCGCTACGGTCATGAAGGGGTTAAGCCCTCCCGCTACCCCAACCCCCCCCCCCCCCCGCAAGCCCTCCCCAACCATCGTTGGGGCGAATACCCCATTCACCCACCCTCCCGCTACCCACAATAAAAAAATACACACACACAGCAGCCGCCAAAAAATAAATAAATAAATGACAATAAATACATTTGAAATACATTTTTATTGATAGTGTAGATGTGCAGGGGGTCTCCGGAGCTGAACCGCGTTGGTTTTAGGTCTGGGGACCCCGTGCCCCCCGAGATACAGGCCCCTTTAGGGGGTGCCGGTAGCCCTCTGCTTGGTTTAAAGGTCCGATCACGTGATCGCGGCCTGTAAACCAAGCAGAGCAGAGGGATACCGGCACCCCCTAAAGGGGCCTGTATCTCGGGGGGCACGGGGTCCCCAGACCTGAAACCTGTGCGCTTCTGCTCCGGAGACCCCCTGCACATGTACACTATCAATAAAAATGTATTTCAAATGTATTTATTGTCATTTATTTATTTATTTATTTATATTTATTCATTGTGCTGCTGCTGCAAGTCGTAAACTCACACCAAGGGCCAAACACCCCCCTCACCCCCAATAAAAAAAATTCACGCACAACAGCCCCACAATTAATAAATAAATCTAAATAAATAAATAAAATCTATGTAAAACCCCCTCCCCTATTCTCGCTTTTAAAACGCCCTGCCTTCTCTCTAATCTATGTAAAAAACCCTCCCCCTATCCCCCTATTGTGTGTGCGTTAAACTTCCCTGCAAGCTATGTAAAAAAACCTCCCCCTATTGTGTGTGTGTTTAAATCTGTCTGGCCTGTGTTTCTGAGTGCTGAGTGCTCTGCGTTTAAAGGTCCCGATCACGTGATCGCGGCCTGTAAACCAAGCAGAGCAGAGGGATACCGGCACCCCCTAAAGGGGCCTGTATCTCGGGGGGCACGGGGTCCCCAGACCTGAAACCTGTGCGCTTCAGCTCCGGAGACCCCCTGCACATGTACACTATCAATAAAAATGTATTTCAAATGTATTTATTGTCATTTATTTATTTATTTATTTATATTTATTCATTGTGCTGCTGCTGCAAGTCGTAAACTCACACCAAGGGCCAAACACCCCCCTCACCCCCAATAAAAAAAATTCACGCACAGCAGCCCCACAATTAATAAATAAATCTAAATAAATAAATAAAATCTATGTAAAACCCCCTCCCCTATTCTCGCTTTTAAAACGCCCTGCCTTCTCTCTAATCTATGTAAAAAACCCTCCCCCTATCCCCCTATTGTGTGTGCGTTAAACTTCCCTGCAAGCTATGTAAAAAAACCTCCCCCTATTGTGTGTGTGTTTAAATCTGTCTGGCCTGTGTTTCTGAGTGCTGAGGGCCAAACACCCCCCTCACCCCCAATAAAAAAAATTCACGCACAGCAGCCCCACAATTAATAAATAAATCTAAATAAATAAATAAATAAAGACATGAAGAGAAATAAATATATACTGTACAGTATATACTTTGTATATATATATACACTGTATATATATATATATATATATATATATATATATATATACATACAGTATACATATATACACTGTGTATATATATATATATATATATATATATATATATATATATATATATATATCATACAGCTATATTTATATATATATATATATATATATATATATACTGTATATATATATATATATATATATATATATATATATACATACTGTATGTGAGTGAAAAGAGAAAAAAGTAACCCGTATGGGAGCACTCAGGTATGCAATTGATATATTTGTTTATTTATTTGACACAGTGCAAAAAGGGATGAATAAACAGTACATGATTTAAAAACACTTAAAAAAGAGGCATGGACCCTTAAACACTAATGAACAGCACTAGGGAACGACACACACTGTCAACCCTAAACATGAAAAGGATAGTGACTCAAAAAACACTAGGGAGAATCAAAGTGAATCACAATACAGTAGGTTACTGGGTTTAAAGGCACCTACTGTATACAACGCTAAGGATAATGCACACTACACACCAAAAGGTAGACTTGTCAAAGTATAAATGACAGTCTCAAAGCATCACACATCTGCATTAGCATACAGTAATATACAGTAACCAATGCCTACAGCACAAATCATGTGTAGGAAAGGTGGTAAGGTGGAATGAAATCCCTAGATGTGTAGAGCAATGAAGTTAATGAATAGCATACTGTACAGTATAAAACATAACATTACAATCCACACAGTACATTGCATTTACAGTACATTGTATACTGTAAATGATGCATAGCATTAAATCTATGCACCATATACAGTACTGTACATTCTGCAAATGAATGTTAACAATATAATTGCAAGCTACTCTACCAGTAAATACTGTACAAACACTTCCAAACAAGTCAACTTAACTACAGTATTTTAACCAAGCAAGTAAACCAAAATCAATATATACTGTAAGTAACAACCAGAAAAGACAATTTAAAAACAAACTAACCCTTACAATACCAAGGATTACATCTATCTAATTGTAAAAAACCTTATACATTATACACAGCATTGTTTAAAAACCCCTTCCCCCCTAATGTTTGTGTTAAGCAGATTACACTGAAGGGAGAGAGATATAAAGGCCTAAAGCCCCTTCCCCCCCTAATGTTTCTGTTAAACAGATTACAGTACATTGAAGGGAGAGAGATTTTACAGAAACACACATTAGGGGGGAGGGGGCTTTAAACAGATTACATTGAAGGGAGATAGATGTTTCTGTTACCAGTAAATCTCCCTCCCTGCATTGCTAACCACCCTCACCCCCTACCCACATACCGTTAACCCCCCCCCATCCTGGCCATGGCCCCTCCGCTTCTGCAAAACAGACACAAAAATTAAAACATACAAAGTAATGTCCCCTAACCCCTTAATCACCATAGCGGTTATTAACCGCTACAGTCATGAAGGGGTTAACCCACCCTCACCCACCCACCACTCGGGATGCCTACATACCCTCCCACACTAACCCCCCCCCCCCCCACCCGTGAGGCCTAACCACCCAGTCAGTACCCACAAGGGAGGCCTACCCACATACCGTTGGGGAAACACCCCACCCCCACCCCAGTACCCACAATAAAAACAGTACAATCACCCACAATAAACAGCATTCTATTTATTAAATACATTACCCACCCCCTGTGCCCCCCCCCCCATAAATACAAGATTTATTCTTTTACATTCAGGGTCCATAACGTAGCCCCACGCTAGTCCCCGGTGGGCTGGCAGGGCACCTGGACAGACCTACAGTTTACCAGCAGCATTCCACAGGTTCTGGAGGCCTGCTGGTGGATCCTGCCAGCACCATGGCGCTCAGGTGGTCTCCTTGGGTCACCGTGAGCCACAATTGGGTCCACACAGTAGGCCCAAGGATGTCTGGGAGCCCCGGGTCAAACCCACAGGTGTCTGCGGGGCCTCGGGTGGTTCCCATGGGGGTCTGGGGAACTCACGGGTGCTCACTACGGGTCCGCGGTGCCCCCACAGAAGTGGGACCACACATCATCATCCCCGCACCTACGGCTCGGAGGTGCCCCCACAGAAGTGGGACCACACATCGTCATGCCCGCAGACTACGGGTCCGCGGTGCCCCCACAGAAGTGGGACCACACATCATCATCCCCGCATGTGTCACCCGTGGAACCACCAGCCTGCTACCCTTTAGGATACCCGAGGATTCCCCGCGGGTGGTCTCCAGAGGTCCCACGCAAAACCACGGAAGTAACCCTGAATGTAAAAAAAATAAACCTGGCCTATACATTCAATACATACACCCTCCCCCCCAACACCTACAGTACAATAATGTGCAAAATAACTATTATCCAAATATGGATAATAGATTAATTGCCCATTATTAAAAACATTAACTAGCATATACAAATAAATAAAGTACTACTGACCTCATCAATACGAAGTGTCCGATGCCAGCGCCTTCCTTCTCTTGCCCACACAAAACATAGCCAAAACCAAGCCAATACATTGCAATTACATTCAGATATCAATTAACCCCTTAAACACCTTATCGGATAATAACCGCAAAGGTAATTAAGGGGTTAAGCCACACAGGCACGATACCCACCCTTCACCCATGAATTTGTACTGTGGCTTCATCATGCAACTATATATATATATACTGTATATATATACATACAGAGAGACAGAGAGAAAGAGAGAGAGAGAGATATATACAGTATATATATATACACACGTTATATACACACCCATGATAAACCAAATATACAGTACAAATAAATGTAGAAGGGTTATCAAAACCATACTGTTCTACAACCAAACACTTCTCCATACAGACACTACATTAAAAATCAATTTCCTTTAAAAATCCTAACTGATCTCACAATCTACTGTACTGTATATGATCACAAACCAATGAAAAAAGTCACATTCCAAAATGCATAAAATCTATGCACCATACTGTATACATTCTGCAAATTAATCAACGTAAACAAAAATCAATTAGCAATCATTATTTAGATCTCTAAACATTTCACACTCAATCATGAACAATGAAACCATTAACAGATTCACGCCTAGAGCAGAACAATTAAGCCTTTGAAAAAATATAAGTACCGACAAAAATACAACCTTTCCAAACCAAGCCTACAGTACCTACAGTATCCCTGACCTTCCTCAAACACACAATACAATACCAAGGAATAATACATCTATCTAATTTTAAAATACTTTAAACTCACAAAATAATTAAAAACACATCTAATCCAGCTTTTAAAACATCATCATTTCTTACCCTGAATGTATACTGTACAGTATATCTCTCTAGACATATATATTGTACATACATACATACAGTGGCAAGAAATGATATACCACAAAAAAATAAAAATACACAGGTTAAAAAACCTTTTGAAAAAATTAACAAGTTAAATAAAATACATTTCTTTACTGTAGTTCACTTACCATTACTTGCCCCCACCGACTCCCGTTGCCCAGCTTACTCACGAACCAATCCACGATCAGGAACCCATAAAATAATAAACCATTGAAAATAATAAACATTAAACTAAAAATCCAAACCAATCCACGGGTCTTCTACTTGTAATACACCTTCATCTGTATTCTTCTTTCTTCTATCTCCTTCCGGGCGGGGCAGGGCGTGGTCTTCTTTCCATCATCGGCCACGCCCTTGTCTTTTTCCTTCTCCGGAGGTCCTTCCTCCGCGGCGTCTGGCTGCAAAATGAGACGACATAGGCTTTTAAAGGCCTATGACGTCACATTTTGCGTCATGGTTCCCACGGTCCTGATTGGACCGTGAAAACCATGTGTGTTGGCCGATAATAAAAAAATGATGACGTCACTTAAAGGGAATGAAAGCACAGCCAATCAGAATGGCTTTGCTTCAATTGCCTTTAAGATGACGTCATGAAAAGGCACATGGCCGTGCACACATGGTACTAGAGCCAATCAGAGCGTGGGAACTTTATCCCTACTCTGATTGGCTCTGGTATACCATGTGTCAGAGGCTTGGGGGAGAAAGGATGTGACGTCAATGAAAACCTGTCACGTGGTACGGTAGCCAATCAGAGCGTGGGAACTTTATCCCTACTCTGATTGGCTCTGGTATACCATGTGTCAGGGGCTTGGGGGAGAAAGGATGTGACGTCAATGAAAACCTGTCACGTGGTACGGTAGCCAATCAGAGCGTGGGAACTTTATCCTTATTGACGTCACATCCTTTCTCCCCCAAGCCCCTGACACATGGTATACCAGAGCCAATCAGAGTAGGGATAAAGTTCCCACGCTCTGATTGGCTCTAGTACCATGTGTGCACGGCCATGTGCCTTTTCATGACGTCATCTTAAAGGCAATTGAAGCAAAGCCATTCTGATTGGCTGTGCTTTCATTCCCTTTAAGTGACGTCATCATTTTTTTATTATCGGCCAACACACATGGTTTTCACGGTCCAATCAGGACCGTGGGAACCATGACGCAAAATGTGACGTCATAGGCCTTTAAAAGCCTATGTCGTCTCATTTTGCAGCCAGACGCCGCGGAGGAAGGACCTCCGGAGAAGGAAAAAGACAAGGGCGTGGCCGATGATGGAAAGAAGACCACGCCCTGCCCCGCCCGGAAGGAGATAGAAGAAAGAAGAATACAGATGAAGGTGTATTACAAGTAGAAGACCCGTGGATTGGTTTGGATTTTTAGTTTAATGTTTATTATTTTCAATGGTTTATTATTTTATGGGTTCCTGATCGTGGATTGGTTCGTGAGTAAGCTGGGCAACGGGAGTCGGTGGGGGCAAGTAATGGTATGTGAACTACAGTAAAGAAATGTATTTTATTTAACTTGTTAATTTTTTCAAAAGGTTTTTTAACCTGTGTATTTTTATTTTTTTGTGGTATATCATTTCTTGCCACTGTATGTATGTATGTACAATATATATGTCTAGAGAGATATACTGTACAGTATACATTCAGGGTAAGAAATGATGATGTTTTAAAAGCTGGATTAGATGTGTTTTTAATTATTTTGTGAGTTTAAAGTATTTTAAAATTAGATAGATGTATTATTCCTTGGTATTGTATTGTGTGTTTGAGGAAGGTCAGGGATACTGTAGGTACTGTAGGCTTGGTTTGGAAAGGTTGTATTTTTGTCGGTACTTATATTTTTTCAAAGGCTTAATTGTTCTGCTCTAGGCGTGAATCTGTTAATGGTTTCATTGTTCATGATTGAGTGTGAAATGTTTAGAGATCTAAATAATGATTGCTAATTGATTTTTGTTTACGTTGATTAATTTGCAGAATGTATACAGTATGGTGCATAGATTTTATGCATTTTGGAATGTGACTTTTTTCATTGGTTTGTGATCATATACAGTACAGTAGATTGTGAGATCAGTTAGGATTTTTAAAGGAAATTGATTTTTAATGTAGTGTCTGTATGGAGAAGTGTTTGGTTGTAGAACAGTATGGTTTTGATAACCCTTCTACATTTATTTGTACTGTATATTTGGTTTATCATGGGTGTGTATATAACGTGTGTATATATATATACTGTATATATCTCTCTCTCTCTCTTTCTCTCTGTCTCTCTGTATGTATATATATACAGTATATATATATATAGTTGCATGATGAAGCCACAGTACAAATTCATGGGTGAAGGGTGGGTATCGTGCCTGTGTGGCTTAACCCCTTAATTACCTTTGCGGTTATTATCCGATAAGGTGTTTAAGGGGTTAATTGATATCTGAATGTAATTGCAATGTATTGGCTTGGTTTTGGCTATGTTTTGTGTGGGCAAGAGAAGGAAGGCGCTGGCATCGGACACTTCGTATTGATGAGGTCAGTAGTACTTTATTTATTTGTATATGCTAGTTAATGTTTTTAATAATGGGCAATTAATCTATTATCCATATCTGGATAATAGTTATTTTGCACATTATTGTACTGTAGGTGTTGGGGGGGAGGGTGTATGTATTGAATGTATAGGCCAGGTTTATTTTTTTTACATTCAGGGTTACTTCCGTGGTTTTGCGTGGGACCTCTGGAGACCACCCGCGGGGAATCCTCGGGTATCCTAAAGGGTAGCAGGCTGGTGGTTCCACGGGTGACACATGCGGGGATGATGATGTGTGGTCCCACTTCTGTGGGGGCACCGCGGACCCGTAGTCTGCGGGCATGACGATGTGTGGTCCCACTTCTGTGGGGGCACCTCCGAGCCGTAGGTGCGGGGATGATGATGTGTGGTCCCACTTCTGTGGGGGCACCGCGGACCCGTAGTGAGCACCCGTGAGTTCCCCAGACCCCCATGGGAACCACCCGAGGCCCCGCAGACACCTGTGGGTTTGACCCGGGGCTCCCAGACATCCTTGGGCCTACCGTGTGGACCCAATTGTGGCTCACGGTGACCCAAGGAGACCACCTGAGCGCCATGGTGCTGGCAGGATCCACCAGCAGGCCTCCAGAACCTGTGGAATGCTGCTGGTAAACTGTAGGTCTGTCCAGGTGCCCTGCCAGCCCACCGGGGACTAGCGTGGGGCTACGTTATGGACCCTGAATGTAAAAGAATAAATCT
This sequence comes from Ascaphus truei, assembly GCF_040206685.1. Classification (NCBI taxonomy): domain Eukaryota; kingdom Metazoa; phylum Chordata; class Amphibia; order Anura; family Ascaphidae; genus Ascaphus; species Ascaphus truei. Next base: position 198,675,849 of record NC_134483.1, on the reverse strand, counting down.
TGTATTTATGGGGGGGGGGGGGCACAGGGGGTGGGTAATGTATTTAATAAATAGAATGCTGTTTATTGTGGGTGATTGTACTGTTTTTATTGTGGGTACTGGGGTGGGGGTGGGGTGTTTCCCCAACGGTATGTGGGTAGGCCTCCCTTGTGGGTAGTTAGTGGGTGAGGGTTGAGGGTGGTTAGGCCTCACGGGGTGGGGGGTTAGAGTGGGAGGGTATGTACAGTAGGCGTCCCAAGTGGTGGGTGAGGGTGGGTTAACCCCTTCATGACTGTAGCGGTTAATAACCGCTATGGTGATTAAGGGGTTAGGGGACATTACTTTGAAAGTGTTATTTTTTTTCTCTGTTTTACTGTACAGCAGCGGAGGTTGCCATGGGTAGTGGGTAGTGTATTGAATGTATTTATTGGTTATTATGCGTTAACCCCTTCATTACCTTAGCGGCTATACGCTATGCTAATGAAGCCTCGTTTCTGAACTTTTAATAATATTGTGCAGGAGCAGGGGGTCCCCTGAGATTAGATTTCTGTCTCAGGGAACCCCCTGCTCACTCTACAATATTATTAAAAAGACAGAAATGCTGCTTCTTTACCATAGCGCATAGCCGCTAAGCTAAAGAATGATTCTTTAATGATGTGTGTGTTTTATTCACAGTGTAGATGTTCTCCGGAGCTGAAGCGCACAGGTTTCAGGTCTGGGGACCCCGTGCCCCCCGAGATACAGGCCCCTTTAGGGGGTGCCGGTATCCCTCTGCTCTGCTTGGTTTACAGGCCGCGATCACGTGATCGGACCTTTAAACCAAGCAGAGGGCTACCGGCACCCCCTAAAGGGGCCTGTATCTCGGGGGGCACGGGGTCCCCAGACCTAAAACCTGTGCGGTTCAGCTCCAGAGACCCCCTGCACATCTACACTATCAATAAAAATGTATTTCAAATGTATTTATTTGTATTTATTTATTTATTTATTGCGGGGATGCTGTGTGTGATTATTTTTTATTGTGTTTAGCGGGGGTGGGTGACGGGGTTTATAAATGTGAGTTTATAAATAAAATAAAGAATATTATTTATAGGGGCCTTAGAACAGAAGTTCCCACGCCAATTGCGCGCTCATTGCTCTTTTGTTACAATGTTGCTGGTCTTGCGGGTTTGCAGTCTGGCAGCAAAAAGCAGTTTGTAGTACTGTGTGTGAGATAAAGTAACCAGTTCTTTTATTGCTGAAGTCGCCACTAAAAACTTTTATTTACAAATACAGTACAAAAACCGTGCAACACACAACAACATTCAGTATCCTTTGTTTAAGTACAGCAGGTACTATAGGGTAAAACATGTACTGTACAGTACAGCACAACATTACAGTATGGTCTCACTGAAAGTCCTCCCCATTTTCCAGCCATGGCCGATGCCTTGCATGGCGCAAAACGCCATTAATGCAGTCTCTAACGCCTCTCATTACAGGATCTGTAACAGGGTAATAGCGCTGCATTTCTTCCACAATCTTTTTCCTTAAATTGGCAGGAAGGGCATTTTTTTGGCGATTCCCATCATAGTTCACTTTGAACACCCACTCGCAGTACAATGTGTAGGGAACATGGTGTTTAAATATGATCAAGGCATACTTGTGTGGTATACCAGCACTCCTCACCCTATACTTCTCCCTCAGCGCCGGTGTCAGATCGCACAGGGAGATGTCGGGCACTGTTTGTATGCGAGCGGGTGTAGGAAGTCTTTTGGGAGCGGGTGTACTTGAGGCGATGGGCAATGGTAGGGTGTCTGGGAGGAAGCTTTCCTCCGGTAGTGGTCGCCGGGTTGTCTCCTGGCGTGGTCTAGATGGGGTTGTCATGTCCTCCTCAATAGCATAGTACACTGTATCTTCTGGTGGAGGGGGTGTGCTTGGTGATGGAAGGGGGTCGAAGGTACCATGCATCACATCCATGTCACCCCCCTGCTCCAGCGTCGGGGAAACAGGGGCATTAACACCGAGCAAATAATGTATGCCCGCTATGTCTGCCTCTATCTTGTCCATCCGTTGATCCATCCGTTGCTCCATATGTAGCATCCGTTGATCCAGCCGTTGCTCCATATGTAGCACCGACTCCAGAAGCAGATCTAGCTTTGCCAGCACACTAGAATTCCCGGGGAGATCCACACTTAGCCCATTCAGGATCCGGTCCAACGAGCTGCTTGTGCATGGCATCTGGAGATCTGGGGGGATGGGTGCAACGGAGGATGAGATGGGGGTTCCCTGGAGAGAAGCGGCATCGATGGAGAGTGGAAGAGGTGACCTGGGGATGCCCGGTACAGGAGAAGCTGCAGCGTGGTGGAAGAGGGATGGAGAAGGTGACCGCTGGATTTCCGGGAGAGAAGCAGAGTCGTCCAAGAGCAAAGGAGACAGTGACCCGTTGATTTCAGAGGCAGCAGCATCTTCAGATGGAACCGGAGAAGATGGGGGTGGAGAAGCCGGGCTGAAGATTTCCGGGACAGCTACAGCAGAGTCGTCGAAGCATATGGGAGCAAGTGGTCTGCGGATTCGGTGAGTTGGCTGCCATGCGTCTTGCGAACCGAGCACAGTACCGTATTTCTTCTTCACATAATAAGGCTGACGTGTTTTAAAAGCCTTAGCCTTTGGGGTCAGCAGAAGGTTTTCTTTGTTGGCCTTAGCCTGTCGCTTTGCCTTTGGCTTGGGAACGGTAACTGCCTTTCTCTTTTTCAGTGTGGCAGGCACAGCAGAGGTGAGATGATTCTTTCGTCCATAGAACCGGGGATGCTCCATGTAAGCGGGAGGCACAATGCAGTATCTGGACAATGCCTCAGATAAAGATCAGCAAGTGGTGGGCTATGCAACGTGTACAACCTTTTATGCATGGTGGCCAGGTACAGGTGTTGAAAGTGGGTGGTCTGTTATGTGAGTCATTAACATATAAATACACCATCCATTTTGTGGATTCACTGCACATTGAATACACATCGACTAAACATCGAATACACATTCTTGTGTTTGTATTTCTTTCTACAGTACTCGCAGCAATGCCTGTTAAGAAGATTTCAAAGGATCTCAGCATGAGAATGAAGGAGATGTATGCGAGCGGACAACGAATTGCAGATATCCAGCGCTGGTTAACTGCTTCTGGCCTCGTTGTGCCATCAAGCACTGTGTGCTATCATGCACAAGGAAAAAACAGAGACCGCAAAAAGGCACCAAGGGTAACAAATGCGTAAGTACTGTATACTGTATTTATAAAACTTAACCAAAAAAAATATAGAAAACTGTAGTGTACATCTACAGTATACCGTATTTATATAGTATATTTATTATATTACAACAGTATATACTGTAGTGTACTGTATGTGTGGTCAATTTATATTTTTTGTGCAGCAGTATACACTTTTGGTATATTGCAATTCATCTTACAACGAAATATACAGTATATGATGTGTATTTATTATGATATAACAACAGTATACCGTATTTATATAGTATATTTATTATATTACAACAGTATATACTGTAGTGTACTGTATGTGTGGTCAATTTATATTTTTTGTGCAGCAGTATACACTTTTGGTATATTGCAATTCATCTTACAACGGAATATACAGTATATGATGTGTATTTATTATGATATAACAACAGTATACCGTATTTATATAGTATATTTATTATATTACAACAGTATATACTGTAGTGTACTGTATGTGTGGTCAATTTATATTTTTTGTGCAGCAGTATACACTTTTGGTATATTGCAATTCATCTTACAACGGAATATACAGTATATGATGTGTATTTATTATGATATAACAACAGTATACCGTATTTATATAGTACAACAGTATATACTGTAGTGTACTGTATGTGTGGTCAATTTATATTTTTTGTGCAGCAGTATACACTTTTGGTATATTGCAATTCATCTTACAACGAAATATACAGTATATGATGTGTATTTATTATGATATAACAACAGTATACCGTATTTATATAGTATATTTATTATATTACAACAGTACTGTATACTGTATATTTTGTCTATTTATATTTATAGTACAGCAGTATACATTTTTTGTATATTTATATTTACTGTATATTACAACATTACATGTACAGTATACAATATACATTTTATATTGCTGCATATTAATAACACAATATAATTTCTTTGCATTGTAGGGAGACTACTCTTCTGGTGGACAGAATAAGTGAGGAGAATGATGAGAGGAGCGCATTAAGGGTTAAAAACACTCTTCAGGAAAACCACAATCTGACTGTATCCGAGAGCAGCATAAAGAAGATGAGACGCAGAATTGGATGGAAATATGGACGTGTGAGGTTAGTAGTGGACAGTACAGGAGGTACTGTACTGTAAAGTAAAAATGTTGTTTTGCAAACTGTACTGCGCTGTGACGCTAAAATTTTTTATTCATTGTCATTACAGAGCGTACCCCATGATACGGGACGCAAACAAAATCAAAAGAGTGCTCCAGGCCCAGGCATGGATCGACAGCGGTGAGACTTTCCAGGATTGCATCTTCACTGATGAGTCTACTGTGTCGCTGGAGAGATTTGCAAGATTTGCGTTCCACAAAAAAGGCCGCATAACTTTGAAGCCACGGCCAAAACACCCTGTGAAGCTGCATGTGTGGGGTGCCATCTCTAGGCGTGGACCGGGATGCATTGTCGTCTTTGAAGGTACAATTTCTCAAATATAATGCCGCCTAATGCACTGTACTTGACTAGTGTTGCCTTACCGTATGCACTGTACTGTACTATTGAGCACTTTTCTTTTCTTGCTATAGGAATCATGAATAAAGATTTCTTCCAAGACAACATTGTGCCCGTGATAGTGCGATACATCACACAAGACTTTCCCAATGGTCATCGCTTTTACCAGGACAATGATCCCAAGCACACCGCGTCGACGGCGCATATCCTTGAGCGCGGCATCAACTGGGTGAAGACGCCAGCGGAGTAAGTGTAGTAGACCGTGTCCCATTTATATGTTCCCCACTGTTTTTACTGTGTACTCTATCTCTTAAACTAATTGTCCTTTCTTTCCAATCACAGATCACCAGACTTCAATCCGATCGAAATGGTCTGGCATCAGCTGAAGGACCACATCCGTAAAGTGGCGAAACCCTCCAAGAAGGACGAGTTGTATACAGCCATAATGAGTTTTTGGAACGATGTACTCACCGAGGAACGATGCAATAAATATATAGACCATATTGCCACTGTGTTGCCCATTGTCATCGCGCGCAATGGACAAGCATCAGGAAAGTAGTACAGTGCTGTAGTATTGTACAGTAGGTACACTATGATACAGGTAAGTATGGCACAGATTTTAGCTTTCCCAATAGTCAGAGTTTACAGTAGTTCCAGTATACAGTACAGTAGACTAGTTTGACATACTACAGTAACTGCCTACTAACTGCTCCATTTTTTCTTTCCAGAGAAAGCTGCACCAGCCACCTACTGTACAGTAGGTCTACCATAATACAGTACGCACATACAGTACAGTACAGTAACTGAACAAAGTTTTTGTTTTCTTGTCGTTCCAGGAAAAAGGGTGCACCAGAGGGTAGGGGGGGCCTTGTGTTCGTCAAATCTGCTTGTGCAGTCAAATGTACAGTATATAAACAGCAGTAATGATGTACACAAAACCTCTCCTCTCTCAATGAACTACTGTACCGCAGACACAATGAGGATACTGTTACAGTATGAAGGGAAAAAGAACAGGATGGGTTATTTAACATTACAGTATACTGTGCAATATTTATACTGTATATTTATATATACTGTATTTTTATTCTAAAGGTATTCGAGAATGTACTCTACTAGATGAGGACCTGGTGACTTTCAACACTCTCAGACACACAGAAAGGATTATTTCACATCACTGTATATTTATCCTGTATATTTTCAGTAATTTAGAAGCAGTGGCTGTTCTGAACAGCCCAGGGCCAGATTAACAAAACAATGGCTTGGATTGGATTAGCCAGACGATTGATGCTTGGCCAGGGAGGGATTAAAAACTCTAAGGGAGGGGGTGGGTGGTGTAGCTGTAGGATTGTACTGTGTCAGTATTTCCAACGCCAGGTCACCCTAATAATTGCATGAATAAACCCCCAAAGACAAGGCCCAAATATACTAGTACAGTATACTGTACAGTACTGTAAAGTATGTATTATTGTGTGTTGATGTTTTGAATTGCTGTTAACTT